>NW_028270182.1:50550978-50850978 GCF_037043375.1 Chiloscyllium plagiosum | reverse complement strand
CTTCCTGGTTCATTTATTCTCTTCGAACGAGTCTCTATGTCGGATTACTTTAGCCACAACTCTTACCCCGACCTTATTCGATTCGTAACGCGACTCTGGGGCGATCCACTTATCCCCAGTCCTCTCACGCAAAGGGGCCAATTCAGCACTCGAGATGAAGTGAAAGACCTTCAAGGCAGTGGTGCGTACACCTCCTGGGAATCTTCAAAATCTTACCCAGTCGCAGGGTCCCAGGCGAGCCCCCTAGTTTACTGCCATGGAATTTCAATCGACTGGACGCAAATGCTACCAAGAGCAAAGAAAAAGTTTATTTTTGAAATTTGCAGAGTGGACCCGACACATTTGCAAGTCGCCTCATGAAATAGACGCCTGACGGTTTTCACATATTCCCTTTATACTATATATTGCCTTGCCTTATCACACCTCAAGCCAGGAACCTGGATCAGTCGGGTTCCTTTCCACACATGGAGTTGCTTTTTCTAATTCATTGACTGCTGATATAATAGATTATTGGCCTTGAGAGTCAGCTGTAAATTAGGTTGAACTTTACATTTTTTCTGTCTTTTTGCAAAGTTAGGTCTACAGTTCTTTGTTTCAACCATGGTTTCACAGATTTCACAATAAATGATAATTTTCCATTACAGGGGATCAGGCTGACAGTGACTCAATAAGTGTGATGGAGTGAGGATGATAGTGACACAATGAGGGTGAGTTGTCAGCGTGGTAGTGACGCAGACTGTGTGAGTGGATCAGGCCGATAGTTCCGCAGTGAGGGGGTCAGAGTGATAGTGATGCAGTAAGTGTGAGGTGGTCAAGGTGATAGTGAAACACTTCGTGTGAGGGGTCAGTGTGACAGTGACGCAGTAAGAGTGAGTGGTCAGGCTGATAGTGACGCAGTAATTGGAAGGAGATCAGGCTGATAGTGATGCAGTAAGTGTTACTGTGTCAAGCTGATCCTGACACATAAAGTGGAAGGGGACAGGGTGATAGTGACGCAGTAAGTGTGATGGGGTCAGCCAGAGACTGAGGCAGTGAGTGTGAGACAGTCAGGGTGATAGTGAGGGAGTAAGTGTGTGCTTTCAGGCTGGTAGTGACACAGTAAGTTGAGAGCGTCAGGCTGATAGTGGCCAATAAAAGTGAAGTGTTAAGGGGAATAGTGACGCAGTAAGTGTGAGATGTCAGGTTGTTAGGGATGCGGTAAGTGTGAGGGGTCAGTCTGATAGTGAAGCAGTCGGTGTGAGGGGGTCAGGCTGATAGAGACGCAGCAAGTGTGGTGGGGTCAGGCTGATCGTGTCACAGTATGTGTGAGGGGTCAGGCTGATAGTGATGCAGTAAGTGTCCGTGAGTCAGAGTGATCCTAATGCAGGAAGTGAGAGGGGACAGGGTGATAGTGCCGCAGTGAGTGTGAGGGGGTCAGCGTGATGGTGACGGAGTAAGTGTGAGTTTTTAGGCTGATATTGATGCAGTAAGGTGAGGGCGTCAGGCTACTACTGGCCAGTAAGTGTTAAGTGACAGGGTGATAGTGATGCAGGAAATGTGAAGAGTCAGACTGATAGACACGGTGAAATTATGAGTGGTCAGGCTGATAGTGATGCGGGAAGTGTGCGAGTGTCAGGCTGACAGCGACGCAGTAAGTGTGTTGGGAGCAGAGTGATAGGAACGCAATAAGTGTGAGCGGCTCTGGATGATAGTGACAGGTCAGTATGAGGGGGAGGATGGTAGTGATGCAGTGAGTGTGAGGTGTAAGGATGACAGTGAAGCAGACTGTGTGAATGTGTCATTGGGATGGTGACATGGCAAGTGTGATGGGGTCAGGGTGATAGTGACGCAGATGCTTTCAGGGGGTCAGGTTGTAGTGATGCAGTAATTGTGAGGGGTCAGGGTGATAGTGACGCAGTGAGTGTGAGATGTCAGTGCGATAGTGACACAGAACATTTGAGGGGCCAGGCTGATAGTGACGCAGTATGGGCAAGAGGTCAGGGTGACAGTGATGTAGATGCACTCACAGGGCCAGGTTGTCGTAAAGCTGTAAGTGTGAGTGACTCTGGCTGATAGAGATGAAGTAAATGCGAGGAGCTAAGGCGGATAGGGATGTAGTAAGTGTCCAGGGGTAGTGTTAGAAGTGACGCAGTAAATGTGAGTGTTGAAGCTGATAGTGACGCATTACTTTTGAGGGGATCAGGCCGATCTGGACGCAGTAAGTGTGACGTTGTCAGGACGATAGTTATGCTGTAAGTGCACAATGATCTTGACGCAGTAAGAGTGGGGAGTCAGGGTGATAGTGACGCAGTAAGCATCAGTGGGTAAGTCTGATAGTGATGCAGTATATGTGAGGGAGTGAGCCTGGTCGTGGCGCAGTATGTGTAAGATGGTCAGGCTGATATTGATGCAGTTAGTGTGTTGGGGTCAAAGTGATAGTGACGCAATAGGTATAAGCGGTTCAGGATGATAGTGACACAGTGGGTGTGAGATACCAGTGTGATAGTGGCGCAGTAAGTGTAAGGGGTCAGGATGAAAGTTACACTAAGTGTAAGGCCCTCACTGTGATAGTGCCGCAGCAAGTCTGGGATGTCAGGGTGTAAATGATGTCGTAAGTGAGAGAGGGGCATTGCGATAGTGAAACAGTAAGTGTGAGGGGTACAGGCTGATAGTGACACAGTCAATGTGACGGGGCAGTGTTTTAGTGACAAGATAAGTGTGAGGCGTCAGTCTGATGCTGACACAATAAATGTGATGGAGTCAGGCTGATAGTGACACAGTAAGTGTAAGGTTTAATGGTGATAGTAACATAGAAAGTGTAAGGGCGTGACTGATAGTGACAAAGTAAGTGTTTGGCAGTCAGGCTGATAGTGATGCAGTCAAAATGAGGGTCTCGAAATGAAAGTGGCGCAGTAAATGTGAGTGCACCAGATGGATAGTGATGCAGTAAGTTTGAGGGGTTCACGCTGATATTAAGGCGGGAAGTGTGAGGGGTCAGGTCTATAGTGATGCAGTAAGTGTCGGCAGGTCAGGCTGATAGTGATGCATTCAAAGACCAAATATCCAAGGATCACTGTAGTGCTGAATAGCGAGACTTATCAAGGCTAAGACAAAAATCAATAGTTCTCATCCTGGTCATAAATCACAATGCTTCATTTTAAAATTGTCCTCTCCTGCTTCCAGATTCACCAATGAGGGAACAAAATTTAATTGCACCACCCTGTTTATCTCTTCAAATATTTTGCAACTCTCAATGAGGTTACCTCTCTTGTTTTGAAACTGTTTTTAAAAAGGCGGGATTTGCCCAATTTCAATTCAGAGGACTAACGTTCATCCATGATATCAAGGCTAATCACCATTCATGATAGTCCTCATATGGCATTAGTATCTTTCCTAAATTGAGGGTTATAATTCCTCATACTGTAGTCCAAGTGCGGTCGAACTGAGCCACCATACATTGGAAATAATGCTTCGTTCTCGTGCCCTGAAATCCTATTGCAGCTTTCACAACAGACTTCTACAACTGCTACTAGACTTCAATGACTTATTATAAACTTGTCCAAGATGCATTTCTAAAAATCTGTACATTAGACTTTCTACTTCAAACCTTCGACAAATAATCTCCACACATTTGCCTCCTAACAAGTATGATAAAGTCAAATCGTTGCTATTTATTAAATCATGAGGGACATGGATAGGTTAACTCGTCAAGGTGTTTTCCGGCTGGTGAGGATGTCAAAATTTAGAAAACATCGGTTTAAAATTCGTGGGTAAGGATTTAAAAGGGATGTCAACGGCAACCTTTTCAGACGTGTCCAGAATGAGCTGCCAGAGAAATTGTTGGAGACTGGTGCAACTGTAACATTGAATGGCATCTGGATGGATATATGAGTAACAAGGTTTAGAGGGATGTGGGCCAAATGTTGGCTAATGGGACCCATTAATTTAGGATAACTGTCCACCATGGTCATGTTGGAAAGAAAGGCCACTTTCCGTGTTGTATTGTTCAACGACTTGATGACTCTAGAACAACCGCAAAAACTTTGCAAATAATTCCGTCAAGACGATTTCAAGTTCCTAATCTTCGGTTAATCTTCCTCTCTTGTGCTCACAAGTTCATTACCTGATGTCAGAACTTACGGATTAGTTGCTGGATCTATTCCTGTAAATTGGTTCTGCATTCTTTCTAATTCCGATTTTTTTTACGAATGTAGCTAGTGTTTATGGACTTAGCATCAATTTTTCTAATACCATATTTCGATGAATATTAAAACACAACAGCATATCTAATTTGGCACCAGATGATGAGAAATTGAGTCAATATCGATCGGACGCAGTGAGACAATGATCCTCTCTTCGTGTGGTGTACATCCGTGACTCTATAATTCGACGAAGAATCATTCCCACAACTTCAGCTGTGTCAGAATCTAGTTTGCGGTGAAAGCCTGTCAATCTGCTAAGGTAACGTTCGTCTGGGTCTCTGCAAAGGATTTTGCGAAATCTTTGGGTCTTGACAATTTGTTCTTCCAACAAATGAATTCAGTTGTTTTACTATTAAAATTGGCCATCTTGCCACAGCTGTGATGGCCGAGAGGTTAAGGCGTTGGATTTGAAATCCACTGGGGTCTCCCTGCGCAGGTTCGAATCCTGTTCACAGCGTACAATCTTTTAAAAGTCATTAATTCCTTTGCAGGATTTGGTTTTCGTGGAGCTTGAGCTTTGCATTCAATCGAAAGTAAATTTTCAACTGTGAAGAATCCGAAGTAATTTCAAGACTGCCCCAGTCATCTAATTGAATAAATTATATGTCGAGACACAAAAAGCCACCAACTTCCAACACGAATCAGTTTCAACGCATTTGTCGAACTATCGTGAAATTTGGATGTTCGGGGGGTGGAATTCAGCAAAACAAGAAGCAATGCAATACAATTACCTGCAGGTGATGATTTTCTTTTAAGGATCAGTTGAAAGTCAAGCTGAGAAGGTTCAACCTAATTTACAGCTGACTCTCAAGGCCAATAATCTATTATATCAGCAGTCAATGAATTCGAAAAAAAAAAACAACTCCATGTGTGGAAAGGAACTCGACTGATCCAGGTTCCTGGCTTGCGATGTGAAAGGCAAGGCGATATCAGCGGAGTAGAATTTTCTGGAAATATTAGAAATGGAATGTTAACGGTCTTCTGCTCTCCACATTCGTAAGAAACTGTGCATAAAGAACTGAAATTGAAAATTAACGATGAAAATCAGACTTGACCCTTTGCTTGTGGTGTAGCTTTTTTCAGAACAATAGGTTGTTGTTGAGGCTAAAATTGACCAAAATAATTGATCGGGAACTTATCCACGGCCTTCGTTGGAGCAGTTGGTGTGGAGAGCTCAGCTTGAAGAACCAAATGCCAATTATTCATCCTGGCTGTCTGAATTGCTTAGATAAACATACTCCCAGCTTAATGAGAAAACATTTGCTATCAGAGCTGAATGTTTCCATGTCAGCATGTTCCGATATGAGAAGACACTCCATGGAGTAGATGTGACTTAAATTTTGACTCTAACATCAGAGATGTTGACACATTTCTGCACCAAAACAGCACTACCAGTGGTATCAAATCTAACTGAACAAAGGACTAGTCACTTAAACATTTCCTGTCTGCAGACTCTGCCAATGGACCGTTCAGGCCCGATGTTGGAATAGGGCGTGGTGACATCTGTTCGCAAGTGGATCACTTCATTCTTGCTCACGATCCATAAACCGTAATTCATTTTGAACTTCTTAGCCATCAGCATGGTCAGCGGTACATAATGCACAGGTTTGCTTCTCGAAAGAAAGAGCGAAATCGTATTCAATGCAGACGCAAATTCAAGTTGTCCCTGGTCGACCAGAAGACAGATGTCGTGAAACAAAGTGAATACAGAAAACAATCAATGTTTTCGGGGAGTCAACAAGATGTCCTGGAAGAACGGAAACATATATTTGGAACTAAAGTCACATACCACTTCCACAGACTAAATGTTCTTGAACTGTTATCTTAATTTGACCTTCATGCCTATCATTGCTGCAAAAATTATCTTAATAACTCAGACCTTTGTGTTCTTTGATATTCTCTGCTTCATGTTTCTCTTGATTTTGAAACTAAAACCGAGCAATAGTAATGCACCCTATTTCACATGCAAAGATCAGAAGATCAATTTATAAGAGAACAGAAATAAAGCTACGTCTGTCTTGCGAGAGAAAACACAGTTACCATTTCGACTCCAAAAAGTCTTCCTCAGAAGTCTGCGCAATGAACTCGAAATAGTAGACCGAAAATGAAAAAAAAGAAGCCAAAATGCCGCGAATACACCACCCGCAAGTGCCTCAAGTCCTACTCGAATATGCTGGATTACTACCATCAACATCAGTGGAGAACGGAACAAAGCTCATTCTGCAGTTGTCACCCTGTTATGACGTAGTTTGTAAAGTCAGAAATCTGATTGGGTAAAAAGCGGGATGAAAGCGGGATATAGGAAGTCTGAAAAAGCAAGTGCGTGCTTTGCTTTGAAGAAGGTTGGCAGTGATTAAAATGGAAATTAACTACAGTGAGGGGGGCTTAATTAATACTCAGAATCATTGCAACACACAGGGACGCAATTCTTTTTGCTAGGTTTCTGTTCTACCATTTTATAATCACGACTGCTGTCGGGTTTGGTTTCCATTCCAGGCTTCGGTGACATCCTGATGGAAGTTTGCACATTCGCCCAATTTCTGCGTGGTTGCTCTGGTTTGCTGCCACATTCTAAACATTTGCAGGTTATTTGGAATCGCCATTGAACGCACACGGTTACAGAGACAGTGATGTCTCTGTAGTCGGAGTGTCTGGATAGGACGTACTTCAGAGGATTTTTGTCTGGGGTCAGGGTCAGGGTCTTCTGTTTCCTGGGTGAGCTACATGGACAGAGAGGGGTCAGGGTCTTCTTCCCTGAGGGAGATACGTTGACAGAGTTGGGTTTGTTGCTCTTACCTGTGTCAGTCACGCAGATACAGTAGGGTCAGTCTGCCCTTCCCTGGGCGAATTTCTTTCACAGAGTGGTGACAGTCTGCTCTTCGCTGCCTGAGTGAACTAGTAAGAGCGGGGTCAGTATTATCTTCCCTCGATAATTTATGTTGACAGTCTGGCTTCCGTCTGCTCTTCCGTGGCGAGTTACATTGGTAGAGTGGGGTTAGTGTTCATTCATTGGGTGAGTGCCATAGACAGAATGGGATCAGTCTGCTCTTCCCTGAGGGAATTACATTTATAGAGTGGGGTCAGACTGCTCTTCAGAGAATGACTTATATTGACAGTGTGGGATCAGTCTGCTGAGTTACACTGAGAGTGTGGGGTCAGTCTGCCCTTCCCTGGGTGAGTAACACTGACTGAGTGGCGTCAGTTTGCTCTTCCCCCAGTGAATTACATTGACAGAGTGGAGTCAGGAGTGGCGTCTTTGAGGAGTTCACAAAAGTAACTCGTCCCCTACATCTTTCGGATAATTAGGGATGGGCAGTGAATCTTATCTCATTGAAAGACAACTGTGTCCCAGAAATGCATTTCTAATAATTGCATGTACTAATTCGACACTGCAAGCGGTCGGGAATAATTTGAGCAGAGGTGCAGGGTAGAATAATTAAAGTCAAATGCACTGATGCCGAGGAGACATGACACAAGATGTGAGTGTGGAGCTGATGGTGCAAGGCTCAGTGTCAGTGCTATTGGTTCAGCATTTATTTCTCACTGTTCGCAATGACTCACACACCACTGCTGTCAATTCACAACAATGAGCCTGTTCATCTTGGTTTGAAAATCCCTGCGTGTGTATTAACGTGGTTAATGGGACGCGAGAGGAGATGAGCACATCCGCTTTATTCTGTTAGTTTAAACAGATGAAAATATCGGTTGGATGCCAATGCAAGAGGATACTGTCTTTTTCTGTGCCTTTTCAATGGGGCATGCTCAGCATTGAAATGTCTGCTTTTGCACAAGCAGAGTTTGATTGCCATTCATACTGAGCAACGCTAATACAGAAAACGCGTTTACGAATTCCTGTGATCAAGTGGTTCAGACATTGCACGTATGGACGACAAATCTGGCTTTTAACGTGGCGCCGTGGCTTAGCTGGTGAAAGCACCTCCCATCACACTGGTACCTGCTCATTGTATTGAAAGCTCGTTATTTCTCGCAAGTATTGTGTTGCTGATCGAGAAACTCAGTGTCTGTTTGAATTGCTTTATATTCTGATTTAGAGTTCCGGCTTCATTTTCCAGGTTTAAATCCAGTAGTGTCCGTTGCTCTTTTTAACTACTATTTTAACCTGGAGATTCTTCCCGCAGTTCCACAAGCACTTCTGCTTCTCATCCTCTTATTCTCATTCCTTCATTCCCAGTTTTGTGGAAATTAAGTGGTGAGGCAGGAGACACTGCAGCGTTCCCGGGGAATGTTGTGGTAATGGCACTGACATCACGACATGATCATCCTCATTCTCTGCTGTCACCATTCATTTGTTGTACACCAACATTAAATGCATCCTTGTTCTTCTTCAGCTATCATTTAATTACTTTCTTTTTCTGTTGGATAAGGAATTCAACTTTAACTTCGAAAGGGTCTTTAGATTTTGAGGAAGAAATGTCTCCTTGCCTCAGGTCGAAGTGACAGACGCATTATCCAGAGAATGTGAGACTACTTCGACCGACTTCAGCCAGGCGTCAGAAAGCCTCTCAGCAGTTCGAATCTCAAACTGTCTCTGAATGTCAGGCTTTTCAAGAGCAGAAATGGGAAATGGGGGATATGGAGAGCCAGAGAGTCGGAGAATGTGAAAAAGGCCCAGGAGGATACATAGACAAATATAGAAAAAACAAAGACACATATTGAGGCAGACACTAAAAGAAACAATTCTCCATTCGGCGTGACTGCTAACTAACAGAAAGCAAAAGGAAATGTAGCCATTAAAACATAGCCTTCCACCAGCTCAGGAAAATGAAAGTAGCATGACAGCTGATTAAGTCCTTTTAAGATTGTAAATTCGACGTTTGTAAACTCAAGAGTGATTTTGATAAATATCCTGATTCGACAGGTAAGAGTATCATTTTCCCAACAGTATAATCTAGAAATCTATAACTAACCTGTTTCCTGTCCATCTAAAAAAAAATCTGTTTCTCTCCACAGATGTTGCCAGGTGTAGCGCGTTTCTCTATCAATTCTCGTTTTTAGTTCAGCTTTCCAAAACCTGCATCTTTTTGATTTTTGATAACCTGGCACAAAACCAAGCATTACCAGGTTCGGACCAGTGGTCAGAAATACTGGTACCACGATATACTTGCACAATAAAACATTCATTCCCTGTCCGAAAATAGAACTAATGCCATGGCGGTTCTATTTCCAAATCCTAACTACAACATTACATTGAATGAAGACAGACGCTCTTGCACTTACTCTCAATGAAATAGCTTTTCCCTTTCATTTCTGATCAGTTTCACTGCAGATTGTTTTCTACTCGTCTTCACGTTTTGCAGAATGGAAAAGCCCATTTGGCCCATGGTGCAGTCTGGTTTAAAGACATTCGTCTATTCCATTCCCAGTTTCCGGCTTTGGTCCATAACCTTATGTGTTCTGATGTTTCCAGTGCAAATGGCAGTGAGGTACTCGCTTTGATCTTAGATGACACAACAATGGGGTTGAAGTTTGACATAGTCACACTGTGTTATTACCCACGTCGTGTCTCCCACAGAAAGAGACACACAGACACATTCCCCGAGAGTGGCAGAGTTCTCAGGATTTTACCAGCTCCTTGTGCTTCACTTCAGCTGTCCGCTCCAACATGCAAGTTCAACCGCCAAAAGGCAGCTTTTGATTCAACTAAAGCCAGTTCTACAGACAATGAGAGACATTGATCTGAGCTAGAATTTGAAGTGGGCGAAAGAACCTGTAAATTCGAAAACCCAAACCCTTCCGTTCCTGACAGACAACAGGAATGGAGTCGCACGCTACATCCTCGTGATTTTAAATGCGAACCGACAATCCCCTAACTCGACGTCAGGCGTGTTACCAATTCTGTCACTGACCCAAAGACCAGGTTTGGCTGTGACAATTTGTCCATCGGTAATGTCAACGTCCACATCAGGGAAACAGCATTCACAAGGTGAAAAATCAGCAAACATAATCACCGTCAGTGTTTCACTTGGAATTCCCCACTCTGTGAACCATTTCCTTTCACTGTACTTTCATATTTGAAGTTTTTTACATTCCAGAGCCTGAACTAATTCAGCGAGAAACCACTGGTCATTTCGAGCCCGTAATCCGGAATGAGGCGATTTGAACGATGCCTTTCGTGCTGCCAAAATATGCTCGTGTTTGCATCAGTCTTTACTTAACTTGCTGCAGTATATCTGCTGAAGAACATCAGATTATCACAGCATTGCCTTCTTCACATTGAAACCAAGGGTGATAATATGAACCGACTTGGAAACATGGAGAGAGCAACACTGCTGACGAAGACGATTATGACATGAAGAGCAGGCACTAGAGTTTGTACAGGTCCCAAAGGCTACTGCAGTATCAATGGACATCCCTGCATACGAGTCTGATTTTGCATTGCCTAGAACAGGCTTTCATTCCCAGTCAGGAAATGTAGATTTAATTCTCTTCTTGTGAATTATCCGAATGAAAACTAAATCCTGGCTGCACCCAGAACACACACACGGATCCTGCCGTGATCGATCAGCATCTGCCAGGAAGGACAATGGCAGCAAATACAAGTGACCGATCAGCATCTGTCAGGAAGGACAATGGCAGCAAATACAAGCGAAAGCTATCACAGCAATTACCCTTCCAAGGTTCTCGCGTTTCTCAGTTGAAAATATTTTGCTGTTCCTTCAATGTCACGACGTCTAAAACCTTGCCTCATGGCATCTTGCCTATACCCCGCTACTGAGGACATCCAGGGTTATGCGGAGTAACTCAAAATCTCAATCTCTCGAGTAATTAGGGATTGACGGTGCATCCCATCACATTGAGCAATGACTTTATCTTAGGAATACGTTTCCAAAAGCTGCAGTTTCTAAGGGAACACTTGCGATCTGTCGGGAATAAGTTGAGAAGTGGAACGAACGAGAGGAAAATGTGAAAGGCAATGATAACTGGGAGGCATGAGACAGCAAGTGAGTGAGGAGTTGGTGTTGCAACGTTCAATGCCGGTGTCAGTATTTACTGACCACTATTCACTCTGACTCACACACCACTCCTTAACAATTCACCACAATGAGCCCATTCCTCTTAGTGTGAGTTGACCTTTGCGGATATTAACGTGGTTAAAGGTGCCCAAGAGGATGGATGGATCCGCGTTATCCTGGCAGTTTACACACTCTAAGTTATCAGTTTACAACAAAAGCAATAAGAGATTGCCTCTTCCTGTGCATTTTCAGTGGAGAATATCCAGCTTTGAACTCTTCTGCATAACCAGAGGCTGTTTTAAATTTATACCGAGTAACTGTGAAACACACAAAAAATGAGTCCGAGTTCCTGTGTTCAAATAGTCAAGTAAATGCACGCATGGTTTTGAATCGTTGAGCTTGGGCTGTCCCTCAGCCTTAGTTATTGAAAGTTCCTGTGAAAAGAACAGCCGAATATGGGAGCAAAACCTGACATTTCAATGTTTATAGGTCTTTCATGAAAAACAGAGTTCCCGACTTCACCTGTGGTTCTGGTCGTGGTGGGATTTCAAATCAATGTCTGGATCGAGGTTATAGTTTAAAGACAGCTCCTTCGACACCTCTGCCACGCTGCCACACAAACCCCCGCAACCACGTTTTTCATGATTAGTGTTTCAGCATTGTCTCACTTCAGGCACTTACCCACACGCACTTTCAATGGCGAACTTGGCGTAAGTTCGATAATATTTATGAGGATGTTGCAAGGCATACAGTGTTTGGACTGTAGCATAAAGATGAATAGGATGTGAAAATTTTCCCTGGAGCTTGAGGGCTGAGGGATGGGCTTACAGAGGTTTATATCAATATGAAGGAGACGGTAGAGTAAATGGTCATTGACTATTTATTCCCAAGGCAGGCAAGTTCAAAACAAGGGAACAATGTTTTAAGGAGAGAGTGGTAAAATTTAAAAGGGATCTGAAGGACATTGTTTTTTTCACACAGAAAGGTTTGCGTGTTTGGAATGAATTATCAGATTTAGTGGTGGAGTCTGGTATACTATCAACATTTCAAAGGCATATGGATCTGTATACAGACAGGAAAGTTGAAAAAGAATAAACGTGAAAATTTGGCAAATAGAGCGTTTGTTTACGGGCTCAGTCCCTCTGAGATGCTGCAGTGGCGAACACCAGTTTGAATAGGCACTTATCACTTGGTCAGTGCGTTGGGCTAGTTTTCTGGAAGATGGTTAGATTAGATTCCCTACAGTATGGAAACAGGCCCTTCAGTGCAACTAGTCCACACCGACCCTCCAAAGAGTAACCCACCCAGACCAATTTCCCTCGAACTAATGCACCGATCATTATGGGCAAATTAGCATGTCAAATTCACTTGCCCTGCACATGTTTGGAGTGTGGGAAGAAACCCACGCAGACGCAGGGAGAATATGCAAACTACGCACTGGAATCAAGCGTGCAACACTTCTGCTGTGAGGCAGCAGTGCTCACCACTGAGCCACGGTGCCGCCCTAAAAGGGGATGGAGAACGCAGCGAGCAACCCTGCAATCTCTCGCATGCAAAGCGAGTACTCTCCCATTTGAGATAACTCCCACAGGCTGCTTCAGTTAGAACCAGCAACGAATCATTTTTTTCTGGTCTTATGCTGCCAATGACCATTCTTCTTGACACATTCCCAACTTCTCAGTGGGAGACTTTGGCTGCGGAAAATACCTCACAAATGATGTTGCCCGCGCGGCTCTCCAGCGAAACCAAAACCTGACAACTCATGAACAGAAGCAGAACTGACAAAGAGAACTATTTTCAGACACACGGACTCATGAATGCTGTCGGTGAGGCAAAGCGTGTCGTCTGGGTCATGAGCTGCTCACACAAGCACACAAGCACGTTGTGGGCGGCACGGTGGCACAGTGATTAGCACTGTTGCCTCACAGTGCCAGAGACCCGGGTTCAATTCCCGCCTCAGGCGACTGACTGTGTGGAGTTTGCACGTTCTCCCCGTGTCTGCGTGGGTTTCCTCCGGGTGCTCCGGTTTCTTCCCACAGTCCAAAGATGTGCAGGTAAGGTGAATTGGCCATGCTAAATTGCCTGTCTTGTTAGGTAAGGGGTAAATGTAAGGGTATGGGTGGGTTGCGCTTCGGCGGGTCGGTGTGGACTTGTTGGGCCGAAGGGCCTGTTTCCACACTGTAATGTAATCTAATCTAACAACTTGAGGCGAGGCAATTCCAAATGGTGCTTTCAACGTACTGGCGCCTTAGTGCACCAATACGTACAGGAAAGTAACATGAATCAGAACTGACTAACAATGAACCATGAAAAGTGAAGATTACCAGTGACAGTCTCGATTAGATGACGTTAACAATTGGGCTGATGTCTCCACCGGATCGAGAGGAGCAATCACCAGCCTCTCTCATCAGAACAGAAATTAAGGAAATTAGGGAAAAATAACCAAGTTTCATCTCGCAATTTCCGTCCTTTTCGCAACAACAACAGAAATCTGCGAGCAGATTCAATGTAGAACCTAATTTCACATAAACAGGGAAATAAATATCTCCATTCACTTTCAGAGAAACGGTGAAAAATGCAAGTGGTCTGGAATATGAAAGATTGGCGCCGCCTGTTTTTGAGTCGCATATAATGCTGTTGGCCTTTCGAGCTGGAGGGGAACGTGACAACTACAGCAGAAGGGGAAAACGTGGGCACTGACATGTTGGTTGTTTTCTGCTGTGCCACATCACAACCGGGTTAGAAGAAATGATTGCTTTTTTTTTCTGTTCAACTTTAACAAAACTCATCCCTGCAAAACGTTGCCAGCTTAATCCATTAACACACGTGGCCGTGCAGGGATGCAAACACAAGCCTTCTTAAGAAGTGGAATCTGAAATCAGAGTCTCAGGTTGCTCAACCACGCGAGCACACAGGCCAAAACGGGAAACCAAAGAGCATGTACCTGATGATACCCTGCAGCATACTCACAGCAACTGCACCAGTCCTGCAGAATAAGCGGTGGGAAGGAATTGCTCGATCTGAGCGGTCGTGCTTGTTGTTCTCATCAGCAAATCTGGCTTTGAATTTGCTAGCCCATACCTGCTACCATGCTGAAACGGAATGCAATTCCGATTAGTCGCTGTGTGAAACTTTGTTCATTTTCTCTCCTCAGATAAAGTGATCACTGGAGATAATGAATTCTGCTCCTGCCAGAAACGCCGACTCTCCTGCATCTCGGATGAATTGAAAAACTGGTTTAGCACTGGAATCCGAGAATAGCAGAACACGGAGCAAGATTATTCGAAACCCAGAGCCAATAGGAGTTCCAACTTTCCTTTTCTTTCTCCATAATAGTGCATTATCCAGCAGAGCCATGAGCAACTGCCACCTGGCTGCAAGCTGAGTTGGAAACCGATGTGGGAATCAAGGACATGCGACTCACTTATTGTTGGGAAATCAAACACTTCTCACATTGAGGTCTACAAAAATTAGTTTCTATACATATTCAGGGAAGGTCAAAGGCGATCTGAGATGTCAAAGAGGTGGTCACTGTAAGTGATTGCTCTTTGTTCGAGTTGAGAAAAGGTTACCCGCTTTAGTCGCATTCACGTTTCTTGTTGATGACTGAATCAGACAGAAGGTGTTTCACCAGAGCTGCACTTTACTTGCATTCCTCTTCCTCGCTGTCATACTTTCCTGAAACTCTGTGAGAACAAGAAAACAAAATACATACTGCGTCATTCGGCAGCCTATCTGTGATTTACTCATTTTCAGTTACAACATGGTTTAGACTTCAGGGCACACGGAAATATTTGTAACAGTATGAGAACAAGAGTCGATAGTTCATCTGTGCCTGTAAATCTTTTCATTCCTGTTGTTGACTGAATGAACTGTATGCGTGCCTGCTGCTTCAAAACTCGAATATGTGAACTGCTCCAAACTATGATTGAGAATTTCTGGTTTTGGTTGACACACGTTGAGAAACGCCAGACAGCGTTCAAATGAAGCTTTCAGAGCACATTTTCGGATGCATTTGACAGAGACTAACATCATGAATCCAGTGTTCGCTGTGACAGAAGGAAATGAATGCTCTCCTTGTTACTGATCCAGGCCACCTTCGCATGTCAAGCAAATGCGGTACTGTTGTTACAGAAAGGATCAGTGCCCGGTAACTGTGTCTTTAAAGAGGACATGATTGAAAAAATAATGAATACCATGTTGAAATATCCAGGAAATATTGGCTGAAAAGGCGCAGATAATTTTCCCTGCAGCGCCAAGACAGAGGAACATATGAAACGGCACTCTTAAACAGGATGGCCAGCAGTGATATAGACATCGCCACATATGCAGGACCACTGCTAATAGATATTTGAAAATGAATTTCACGCAGCAGGTATTCGGAATTATATTCTTTTCACCGCTACAGTAGTATTGGGCAAGTAAATTCAAAACAAGGTTTGCTGATGAGAATGCAATAAAACCCCATCGATCATGATATGAAAGACTGTCGCCCGGAAAGAGGGAACAACAATGTTTCTTCTAAGCTTTGTACTGGGCCACTTTCACACAAACTGATACTGCTACTCTCCAGAAAAGATCAGGGCCCGCGGCATGTGCTCTTAGAAATGGTGACCATCAGTGCTGGAAACTCCCTTCATATTCAGAACAAGGAAGAATACATATCGAATAAAAGCGTAGATGGCAATTAATTGCACTTGTATTCCCTTTCACCACAACAGCTAGAATGTGCGGGGATATACAGAGTAAGGTTTACTGACCAGGTCAGAAAGCAATTACCTCCACATATCTTGACACACAAGCCTATCTTTCATTCTGTCCGTTTTATTTTTGAAGCGTCGATCCTTTCCGTCGGAGATGAAGATGATTACTGCTCCCCCGCAGTATCACAGTGGGGCCAGAGACGCAATCGAGCTGCTTACAACAGTTCGTGTTTGCCGAGAATCACTGAAACTGAGATTGATGACACGTAGATACGGTGCAACAGCTGCCAACACATGTGGAGGGTTTGCGACAGATTAGGACCCACTCTGGGAAAAAGACTGGATCCTAAGACTGGGGAGTAAGTGTTCAGGGAGAGGACTGGAGAATGGGGTTACGAACAATATAAGGCAGAAATCGAATGGCGAAGCAGATTAGATATTCTGAAAGCGCTAACCGTCCTCCTATGTCTTCCAATTTCTGGCCATCTCGTATCTAAGGAAATAGAAAGAGAGTTATTTGTTCAGTTGGAAGTCCTGGGCAAAGTGAGAGATAGAACAAGCATGATACAATTTTAGAGACTGGGAAAATGTTTGGAGAGGAAGCAATGAAAGTGAAGCTGAATATAAAGTTTGAAGTCAGGACATATTCAATAAAAAGGAAGTTTGTAGAAAGGCAGAGGGACATGGAGATGGAAAAAGAAGTGTCACCAGTCCCGAAATCTCATTCGGTTTTCATTTTCAAATGCGACCGGACCTGCTGAGATTTTCCAGCAATTTCATTTGTTGATTCTGAAACAGAAGATGGGAGTGATCCTGGACCAATCAGCTCTCCGATGTTCTGGGAATATTTGACTTACCCGTTCGATCAGATCACGTCTGTCCCACACTGAAACCTCAGAATCCTTCCCCACCTCCACCCTCGTTACTGGCAATAAACTGTTCATTACATAAACTTATATGAGCACACAACAAGAACATTTGCAAAATGTACAGGGAGAGCTCCGTTCCGTTCCATCAGCACATTCTGAATCAGTTAATTTTTGTTCAGGACCCATGAGACATTGAGCCGTCTCTGTCAGACCACTAACAAATGGCCATTCGCGTTCTGTATCATTGATCACTTTGGTTGGTGCACGGATGTAGTGGAATCTCACGTTTTGAAATGGACATCATTCATAGTATTTTCAGCTGCACTGATAAAGTTGTCTCTGGCACTTCCAGTAAAGTGCAGCCAGTTTTCACTCAGAAACCAACATGTGATCAAAGAAGGAGGACATATGTGTCAACGAAAGCAACAAGAATGCTCTCCCAGCGTTGGGTTCCAACACTGCATGTGAACGAAGAGCATGAACTCTATTAAACAGTGAACACGAATATTATGGGGCTTGGACGCACGAGTCTCTGACTAAACACCTCATATTTCACCGAACTGAGACAGCCAGGCCTAGCGCACGATGAATTAGTTTGCTATTTCATTCTGAACATAATTCACCTGGAACAACATTTTGCAAGAATCCAGCTCATTCCTACCAATCACAAATATCATCATTCACATCTTTCACTTTTGTTATTTCTTCAAAACATTACAAGCTATTGAACACTTGTCCCGGCATTTAAGACTCAACCCTAATATTTTCATGCGAAGTGATTTCCAGTCACTCTGGCAGACAGTAAATCAGTCGGAAAATTACCCAAGGAAACCCAATCATTTCTGTTTACAGTGTAGGGAATTTCCCATCTGCTGACGAGATAGAGTCCTCACAATCAACATGTTCTTTGTTCTTCCTGCCTAAAACGTTTACCACTTCTTATTTTCAGGACAGGAGTTTTGTTTATAACACGTTCCGAGAACAGGAACAACCTTCCAATCTCCTGACGCCGTTTCCAATTTAAAATGTAAGTTTTGCTCCATTCCAACGGGAAGAGCAGTTAATAAGGAAGGAATTTCCACGAGCTGTGTCCCAGGGTTTAGCAGGAAGCCGCTGATTGCAGCTGCAGTGGCCGCTTTCAGTTGGCATCGAGGGATTGGAGAACATGGTGTCGTATTCTGCTGCGTGTAAACGTCTTGCTCCCTGCAGACTCGGGGTGAATCGTGGATAAGTTTTCGGAACAACACTGCCTTCCAGTCTCTGGCCATCTGCTATCTAAGGAAATAGAAACAGAGTTATTTATTCAGTTCGAAGTCCTGGGCAATGTGAAAGATGGAACAGTTCTGAGACAAAATTGGAGACTGGGAAAATGTTTGGAGAGGAAGTAATAAAAGAGAATCTGAATAGAAAATTGGAAGTCAGGAGACATTCAGTAAAAAGGAGGAGTGTGCAAAAGCAGGTGGAGATGGACATGGAAAAGAAATGTCACTAGTCCCGAAGTCTTAAATCGGTTTTTATTTCCAAGATGCTACCAGACCTGCTGAGATTTTCCAGTAATTTCATTTGTTGGTTCAGAAACAGAAGATGGCAGTAATCCTGGACCAATCAGCTCTCCCATGCTCTGGGAATATTTGACTTACCGTGTCCATGTCCCACACTGAAACCTCACAATCCTGCCGCGCCTCCACCCTCGTTACTGACAATATACTGTTCATGACGTTAAACACAAGAAGAACAATTGCAAAACGTTGAGGGAGAGTTCCCTTCGGTTTCCATCAGAACAATCTGAATTAGTTAAAATTGGTTCAGGACCCATGTGACATTGATCCGTCTCTGTCAGACCCCTAGCAAGTGGCCATTCGCTTTCCGTGTCTTTGAACACTTTGGTTGGTGCACAGTTGGTTTGCAACCTCACGTTTTGAAACGGACATCATTCATAGTATTTTCGGCTGCACTGATAAAGTTGTCTCTGGCGCCTCTAGTAAAATGGAAACAGTGTTCACTCAGAAACCGACGTGTGATCAAAAGCAGGCGGACAGATGTGTCAATGAAAGCAGCAAGAACATTCCCCTGCGAAGGATTGCAATACTGCACATGGAACGAAGAGCCGGAATTCTATTAAGCAGTGAAAGCGCCCATTGTGAGGCTTAAACCCACCACCCTCAGATTAAGCAATTCACACTGCACCGACTGAGCTAACTAAGCATGGTGCACTGTGGATTAGTTTGCAATTCCATTGCGAGCATAATTCATCAGCAATTTGTAAGGATCCAGTTCATTCCTCCTAATCACAAAAACATCATTCACACCTTTCACTTCAGTCATTCCTTCAAAGCATTACAATGTATTTAGCACTTGTTCCGGGATTTAACGTTCAACCTTGATATCTTGTTATTTTTAACCTCACCTTTAGGTCGCTGAAGTGATTTCCAGTCACTCTGGCAGACAGTAAACCAGTCGGTAAATTACCTAAGGAAACCCAATCATTTCCGTTTACAGTGTTGGGCATTTCCCATCTGCTGAATAGACAAGGTCCTCGAGATCAACACTTTCTTTGTTCTTTCTACCTAAAACCTTCACCACTTTTTTATTTTCAAGTCAGGAATTTTATTTATAACACGTTCCAAGAACTGGAGCAACATTCCAATATCTTGAAGCCGTTTTCAATTTAAAATGAAAGTTTTGCTCCTTTAACACGGAAAGAGCTGTTACTAAGGAAGGAGTTTCCACGAGTTGTTTCCCATGGCTTGGCAGAAAGCCGCTGATTGAAGCTGCAGTGGCCGCTTTCTGTTGGCATCGGGAGCTTGGAGAAAGTGATGTATTCTGCTGCGTGTAAACTTCTCACTCACTGTGGTCTTGGGGTGAATCATGGATTAGTTTTCGCGGTTACAATGTCGACACATGGTCGGTGTAAATACTTGTGCTGAAATATTTGAGGCTTTATGCCCTGGGTGGGTTCGAACCACAAACATTTCAGTCAACTGCGCTGACCGTTTGAGACACAGAAACTGGCAACTCAGATATCCAAAAGCAAAGTTATCGACGGGATATGAGGATACGTTGGACAGCAGGAACTTGCGTTGTTTTCAGACAAGGGCGCTGATTCTATCACCGAGAGGGGATGCACACTGAGGAGTTGCAAACACTCAAATTAAAAGGCATCTACACATGCGCAGTTCTCTCACATACATCTCTACATCGTAGCTGGTAGTTGAAGCCAAGACTCGATAGAGACTGAATGCTAAAAAATCCAGCATATCAGACCGCTCGACCACGCTACCACACAAAAGCCAACGCTCAGATTTGTTATGACTAGTTTTTCAGCATCGATTCACTTCAGGCACTGAGACCTCGTAAATTTTGTAATGAACTTGGCGTAATTTAAGAAGAAAGACCAAAGAAAATCTGCAGACAAAGAACAGACCCTTCATCCATTCAAGCCTGAGCCGATCCAAATCTACTGTTTAAACCTGTCACCCAATTCCTAAGCATCTGTATCCGTCTGCTCCCCTTCTTCTCATGCATCTGTCCAGACGGATCTTAAATGAATCTACCGTGATTACCTCTCCCGTCTCTGATGGGAACGCGTTCCAGACACCCGCCACCCGCTGTGTCAAGTAGTTGTAGCGTGTATCCCTCTTAAACCTTTCACCTCTCACCTTGAAAGCGTGACCTCTCGTTATTTAATCCTTCAACCTGGGAAATAAAACTTTTCTCTATCTACCCTGTCTGTACCCTTCATGATTTTGTAAACCTCAAAAAGGTCCCCCTGAAACTCCTTTTTTTCTAATGAAAACAAACCTAAACTACTCAACCTCTCTTCCTAGATTGCACCTTTCATACGAGGCAGCATGCACCTTCTCCAAAGCGTCCACATCCTTTTGGTAATGTGGCGACCAGAAATTTACACAGTATTCCAAGTGCGGCTAGACCAATGTCTTGTTCAATTTTAACATGACTTGCCAGCCATTTTATTCAAAACCCCATCCAATGAAGGCAAGCATACTATATGCCTCCTTGACCACTCTATCCACCTGTGCAGCAACCTTCAGTGTCCAATGGACCTGCACTCACAGATCTCTTTGTCCATCAACTTTTTTTCCAAAAGCTCTTCCTTTCATTGCAAAACTCGATCTAGAATTAGACTGGCCGAAATGCGTCACCTCACATTTGCATGTGTTGAACTTCAGCTGCCACTTTTCCCCCCAACTTTCCAGTATATCTATATCCTCCTGTATTCTTTAACAGTCCCTTATACTTTCTGCTGGTCCAGAAATCTTCGTGTCATCTGCAAACGTTCTGATCATTCCAACAGTGCTCTCTTCCAGATCATTTAAGTATATCACAAACAACAGTGGTCACAACACTGACCCCTGTGGAGCACTACTGGTCATCTTTCTCCATTTCCAGAAACTCCCTTCAACTGCCACTCTCTGTCTCCTATTGCGCAACCAATTCTTTATCCACCTGTCTAGAACATCCTGCACACCATGTTACTTTACGTTCTGTATTCGGTTACCATGGGGAACCTGATCTAACTCCTTACTGTCGTGCATGTATATAACATCAACAGCCTTTCCTTCATCTATCAACTTGGTCACTTCCCCGAAAAACTCTATTAAGTTGGAAACTCACGAACTCCCCCGCTCAAAACCATTTTGCCTCTCACTGATATGCCCATTCTTTTCTAAATATGAACAGATCCTATCCTCAGTACCTTCTCCAGCAACTTTCCCAACACGTGTCAGGCCCATTGGTCTGTAGTTATCCGGAATATCCCTACTATCCTTCCTGTACAGGGGACAATATGAGCAACGTTCCATTCGGCCAGAACCTCACCTATGCTTAAGGATGCCACGGAGATATCTGTCAGGGCCCCAGCTATTTCCTCTCTCGCCTCACTCAGGAACCAGGGATAGATCCCATCCGTTCCTGGGGATTTGTCCACATTAATTACCCCTCGCCTGCCCAACACAACTTCCCTACTTATGTCAACATGATCCAGACTAATCAAATGTCTTACTCTAGACTCAACATTCATGTTCCTCTCCTCAGTGAACACTGTTGCGAAATAATCATTCAGAATCTTACTCACTCTCTCAGATTCGACAGACAGCCTTCCTTAATTTTCCTTTAGTGGACCAATCCTTTCTCTAGTTACCACTTGCTTCTTATATATGAATAATCGGCTTTAGGATTCTCCTTAATTGTGCTAGCGTGAAGTTGTTTCCTGACCCCTTTTAACCCCCTTGATTCCTCGTTTAAGACTTGTCCTACTCTCCTCATGTTCCTCCAGGGACCATTCTGTTCTTAGCAGCCGAGGCGTTATGTATGCTTCCCTTTTCCTCTTGGGGAGTCGTACAATTGTCCTGTCATCAACGGTTCACGAATATTGCCTTTAAAATCCTTTGCCTTCAACGGGACATGCCTATCCTGCACTATATTTAACCTATCTTTGGAAGCCTGCCACATATGAACTGTGGACTTTCCTACAAATAGCTGTGCCAATCCACATTTCCGACCTCTTGCATAATTTTGATATAATTAGCTTTGGCCAAGTTTAGTACTCTTTCCTCAGGACCACGCTCATCTTTTTCAATGAGTATTCTAAAACTTACAGAATATTGGACACTTCCCAAAGAAATCACCCATGGCAACTGCTATCACCCGCCCTGGCTTGTTCCCCAATATCAGTTCCAATATGGCCTATTCCCTCGTCGGACTATTGATATACCGCTCCAGAAAACTCACCTGGAGGATTCTTACAAATGGTGTCCCATCCAGACCTCTGACGCTACGAGTATCCCAGTCAATGTTGGGAAAACGGAAATCTCCAATCACCACTAAATTATTGCCTCTACGTCTTTCCATGGTCTGTTTAACTTTTTCTTACACTTCACGCTCACTGTAATACAGCCCCAAAAGTCTAACCTCACCCTTCTTATTTCACTGCTCCATACATAGTGTCTCACGACGCAAGCCCGACATGGTGTCCTCCTTTCACACAGTCATGATATCATGCCTGACCAGCAATGCAACTCCTTCCCCTTTTACTTCCCTCCCTGTCCCGTCTGAAGCATCTATATCCTAGAACATTTGTTTGCCAACCATGCCCTTCCTTCAACTAAATCTCTGTGATCGCAATAACGTCATATTCCCAGGCACCAACCTAAGCCCTAAGTTCATCTGTCTATACTTCATGCATTAAAGTAGGTGCATTTCAGGCCACCAGTTCTTTTGCATTCATCTGCTCTCTGCCTACTCTTCCCATTATTAATGCTATCTTCCTGATTCTTACATTTTCCAGTTTCCACCTCACTGCCGACTTGTTTGCTCTTGTGGTTCCCAACCCCCTGCCACATTAGTATTAAACGTACCCAACAGCACTAGCAAAAACTCCCGAAAGGACATTCGTTCCCGTCTGGTTCAGATGTATATCGTCAATTTTCTTATAGTCCCACCTTCGGCAGAACTGCTTGGAAAGTCCAATAAATCTGAAACCCGCCCTGCAGCACCATTCCTCAAGTCACGTGTTCATCGTGCCTTTTTTTATTCGTTTCTACGCTGCCAGTCACGTGGCATCGGCAGTAATCCCGAGATTACTACCTTTGAGTTCCTCCTCTTTAATTTCTCTCCTAGCTCCCTGAATTCTCCCTGCAGGTCCTCATCTCGTTTTTATTTTCATTGGTGCCTGTGTGCACCAAGACAACTGGCTGTACACGATCCCCTTTCCGAATGTTCTTCAGCCGATGGGTGACATCCCTGACCTGAGCACCTGGGAGGCAACATAACTCCTCAGAATTGTTGAAGCTCCACAGTGAGTCCACCCGCAGCTCCAGAGTGGCCACGCGGTCAAACAAGTGCTGCAGCTGGACACACTTCTTGCAAGTTTCGAAAACCTTTCCAAGGATTTGCAAGGTTTGCACTGCTTGGACATGAGAACGAAACTGAATAGGCTTCGTCAGATTCCCAGGAGCTTCAGGGCTTAGAGATGGCCTCACAGAAGCTGATAAAATAATGAGGAAGACAGACAGAGGAAATAGTCAGGGAGCACTTTTTCACAAGACACGCGAGTTCAAATCTACATAGCATAAGTTTAATGTGAGAGAGGAAAAATTTAAAAGGGATGTGATGGATACATGTTTTTCACACAGAACTTCTGTGTGTGTAGAATGAATTGCCACATTTAGTGGCAGAGTTTGGTGCACTCACAACATTTCAAAGGCATCTGAATGGGTGTATAGACAGGAAGACCGAGGGGAGATAAGGCACAAATATTGGCAGATATGTATGGATTAATTTCGGTTTTCTGTTCAACAAGGGCAAGTTGGATCGCGGGATTTGTTTCCATGCTCGACAACTCTGAGATGCTCCAGCCACCGGCAATGGTTTGAATACACCATTTTCAAAAAACGCATGATGTTTGTGAGCCAACCAGCGAGTTTGGCTATTTTGTTTGGAGGGTGGATGGGCCCCACCGATCCAGAGATGAAGGTTTTCCGGATATTTGCTGCCAATGACCATTCTTCTTGACACTTTCCCAAGTTCACCGTCAAAGGTTTTGGCTGAAGAAAAATACCTCACATATCGCATTACCCACTTTGCTCTCCAGCGAATCCAAAAACTAATAGCTCCTAACGTGGAACAGAATGAAAACTGAAAAGGCAGTAACATGATCCAACAAACCGAAGCTTAAGTGCTGTCTGTGAGGCACTGTGATTCGTCTCCAACATGAACTGCTCGCACAAATAACAGCGAGGCAATTCCAAACCTACTTGAGATTTAGTGTATTGCCGAGTCCCAGAAAGTGCTCAAGTATAATAAAACAAAACAGAACAACAACGAACCATTAAAAGTGAACAATTCCAATTATATCCGTGATTAAATGAGGCCATCAATGTGCCGGTGCCTCCATCTGATTGAGAGAGCCAATCACCTTTTTCCCTCACCAGGACATTAATGAAGGAAATGAAAGTATAGAAACGTTTCACATCGCGATTGTCCACCTTTTCGCCACAGCATCAAAAAACGGCGAACAGATTCAATGCAGGATCTTCTTTCGAAATAACGGTGAAATAGCTATATCTATTCACTTTCAGAGTAAACAAGGAACAACGCAAATTGTCTGGAATATGAATAACGAACATAGACTACTTGGGTCCCAGATTGGGACTTGGGACTCGGTTATATGACCGTCTGCATCACTGGTTACTTCCTTGTGTGAGGTAACTCCCGATGGAACATATGTAAAACACGATAGCTCATTGAGAAATACGTCCAAAATAGTACCCAAGAGATGTATTTCTGTTGAGTTTCTGGTCCTGTTCCTGACATGACATCCAGCATTGTACTTATTGTGTGCTTCCTCACGGTTCAGTGCATGCTTCCGTGATCGCATTGTGTGCAATAATCTGCGTTAAAGCTGCAATTACGTGCGTTTGAAACACAGGACCACCTGCCTCTATTCTATTTTCCTCTTCTCATGCGCAATTGCAACACAGTAAACGATCAATTAATATTGGAAAATGACATACACAGGCGTGTGAAAAGCCCAGTTTCCGTGGCAATTATGCAATGGTTAGAGATTACTTTGATTCAGGAGATAAGGATGGAAATGTGTTTGGATTGAGATGAGGAACATTGAGGAAAGAGGAAACCAGCCGGTGTAGCTTACAATATCACTTACGATAACCACAATGTAAAATGAAACGTACAGGAAAAAATACTGCCTGTGAATGATAAAAGAAGGCAAGGATTATGGGAGACATTCATTTCCCTTCTTCCACTCCTGTTTGAATTGTAAAGAAACTTTGAAGAAAAGCAATCGAAAAGTCATATATGCCCCATTGACCAACGTGCGCCATACCTTGGTCATTGATTACTGCAGATGAGAATACTTACAATGTGGAAACAGGGCCTTCGGCCCAGCAACTCCACACCGACCCGCCCCAACCCAAATGCATTCCTCTCTATTCACCCCGTCAATTTAGCACGGCCATTTCACCTAACCGGTACATGTTTGGACTGTGGGAGAAAACCAGAGCGCACGCAGTCACGGGGAGAATGTGCAAACGCCACACATTCAGTTGCTTGAGGCGGGAATTGACTCTGACTCTGTGGCATTGTGAAACAGCAGCGCCCACGATGGTGTCAGCGTTAGATGGGACTTATTTGCCGTCTTTTATTGGTAAAAATCTCTTTCATTGTGAGCATCTGGAAAAACCAGTTCGTTCGCCAGGAAAAGAAATGAATATGTCACTAAACTTTGTTTGTTTCATGTCCAAGAACACTCAGATCAATAGCTCCCTTGATCAGCTCTGCTGGTCATGTTCGCAAAGAGATCTAGCAAATTGCCATTGGGATTTTCCTTTCAATCAATAATTTTGACTCAGTTTGGCTGCAAATATCTTTTCCTAACTTTGTGCTTTTCTTCTTTTACATTGGTGTCTCGCACCTTACAATTGACAGCAGAGTTATGAGAGGATATGGAAGCATTTAGCTCATCAAGTCAGCGACAGCTTTCAATGAGATCACGGCTAATTTGGTTAATGTTCAACTCTGCTTTTTAGTCAGTACTCATGGCAGAGTGGTTAAGGTGATAGGTTAAAAATCCATTGGGGTTTCCCCGCATAGGTCCGAATTCTGCTGACTCCGCTATGAATGACTTGCTGCTGGGCGAATTTTCGCTCAAAGTTCAAAACACTTATTTTGCAAACCAATCCGTAAATTAATTAGACTTTGGAACTCGAGTTATTCATCAGAAATGTACCATATTAAAACATTATCTCTGTTTCTCTTTCCAGATACACTGTTCGACACATTGGTTTTCTGTAGTTGTTATTGAACGTACAATGCAGAAGTGCTGCTTTTCATGAGGTTCCTTTAATCCCTGTCCTCTGTTCTCTGACTCTGGCCAGTGGCAACACTTCATTCTGCTCGTCAAAAGTGCTCATTCCCCACCGCTCCCTCTCCCATCATTACAAACAACCGCAGGAAATTGCCAGATAACCATCTTTGTTCCAAAATGAAACTCACCAGCCTCGGGAATCTCTCCACCAAACGGGACTTCTCATCACTGGACATGGTGCAGGCCAGAGGTTTCTGAAGCTTTACTGTGAAAATATTGTCAATTGGCAGTTGGAAAAATGTTAAGGAGCCAAACCATTCCAGGCATCAGCTTTGGGAATCTAGAGAAACCCTTTGGGAAGTGGAATCAGAGGAGAATGCAGAAGGGTGAACTGTCGGACCGAGCAGAGGCTAGAACATTGACTCTGATGTTGTCGGGACAGGAACTGGTCTTATACATTGAAAAAATTCTCGTCCCTGTACATGGGGAATAGAAAATTCATCTGTACTCTGCGACAATGAA
Source organism: Chiloscyllium plagiosum (assembly GCF_037043375.1). Classification (NCBI taxonomy): domain Eukaryota; kingdom Metazoa; phylum Chordata; class Chondrichthyes; order Orectolobiformes; family Hemiscylliidae; genus Chiloscyllium; species Chiloscyllium plagiosum. Next base: position 50,823,882 of record NW_028270182.1, on the reverse strand, counting down.
AATCTCTGGAACACACAAGACACTGAGAGGCAAAAAGGGAGATTATCCCTGATGGAGGTGAGCTGGTTCCCAGTGACATGGGTGTGTCTGTCGTGGGGTATTAGACTGTTAGAATGTCTCCATAATGAATGGTTCAGTCTTTCATTTGGAAAAGTAAAACTAATAGAAGACAATAGTCGTTCAGAGAATGGCACATTGAATTTGGAATTCAGTCACGGACTGCTTTAGAGGATCGTCGAATTTGTTAGATTGGAAGTTTCAGCGCATTCGATTGTTAACTGAAACGTCCTTGTCGAACATAGTAAAGAATCTTTCCGTTGAATGAGCAGGATCTAGTATTGACTGATGGGGCCACAGCTGGCGGCAAGAGGTGGTAACATGAAATAAAAATGCGCTGAGCTCAAACACAAGAAGCATGCTCTTTCGGTGTGGTGGATCAACAATACAGCATTTTAAAGAAGTTTAAGCAACGATCCTTCAATGTACAGGACATGCAACGCCAGGCTTTGACAACATAATAGTCTCGTTATTATCAGACGCTTTAACTAATTCATCAATAGTGTCAGTGCAGACAATGCTGTTGAAATTCATATGTGTATTTAATTAGCTGTTCAATCACAGTAACTTGGATATTTGTTACTTTATTAAAGTTGCTCCATAAGAATTTAAACTAAACTCTACTGACGCAGAAAAAAAACGTTCACACCTGGACATTCTCCAGTGTAAATGCACAGAAAGAGCCAATCTCGTATTCATTTCAAACTGATATATTCATCTGTTTAAGTCGACAGGGTAAGGAAGATACGTCCATCCTCTTGGAGCCCATTAACCACGTTAATATGCACAGAGGGAATACTACGCCAAGAGAACAGTATCATTGTGGTGAATTGATCAGCAGTGTTGTGTAAGTCAGTGCAAACAGTGGTCAGTATAGGCTGACCCATTAATACCAACAGTGAGCCTTGCATCACCACTTCCTGTCTCACTTACAGCCTCATGCCCTCCAGTTATCATTGCCTTTCACTTTACTCAAACGCCCTGTTCCACTACTCCCTTCTCCCGATCGCTTGCGGGCGTCCACGTAGAACCTGCAGGTGTTTGAAACTCATTCGTGGCGTATAGACGTCACACAATGGCATTGGATTCACTGCCCATCCCTAATTACTCCAGTGATTGAGATGATGAGCTACTGTACAGAAACTTGAGTGAACTGAACATAGAGGTACAGCCAAGATGATGTTAGCGAGGGACTTTCAGGATTTAGGAATAGCCAGATAATTCCAATTCAGAAAGGCGAGTTCCCTGATGGGTGATTTGCTGTCACAGATTTCTCTTGTTTCTGCTGCTATTGTCCTTAGAGATAGATGTAAACTATCACAGAATTGATTCTGGCAACCAAAATTAAAACCCTGCATCTACTGTCGTTTGTGGAAGTGAGTTCCAAACCTCTCCCAAATATTGTGTGTAGAAGTGCTCACTTACATCTGTCCTAAACACTCTGAACCTCATTTTCAGACTCATTGCAGAATCCACAACGAACTGAAACAGTTTATCGCTTAATTTTAGTGTCTTGCATTACTTCTCTCAGGTCACCACTTAACATTCAAAGTTGTCACAAAAACAGGCTTCATTTGTATATCAGAAACAGAAATGTCTCAGCATGTCTTACACCATCTGTGGGATAGCAAGAGTTAATGTTTCACTTCCGTTGACCATTCTTTGCAACTGACTTGCCTGATTTCTTATCATACCTACAAACGGTATGAAACCGGAACGGATGACAGAACATAGAGATTAGGAAGTTCTGCATTTGCAGTGACATCGGGAGTCTCTATCACTGGAGAATTGTAAGGACACTCCTGCTCAGTGAACTGATATCGCACTTCCTGTGTCTAAATAAGGAAACATGTCAGTGAATTTGAGACTTTATTGTTCAAAAGTTAAAACCAAATAGCAGATCAGCAGCAGACTAAAACAAGTGAAATTGTCATAATGCCTTATAAGGAACGCCAATGAAGACCAGGATAGTGAGGATCAAATTCTCCACATGTAGAATTGTTTGATGCAATTGTATGTGCGACGTTATCTCTCCCTTCAGGCAACTGACAAGCTCCTTGTTTGAAAATCTGACTTGATGCATCACCAAAGATGCTGCAATGTACTGTGTGTAAGCAGGTTGTGGAGACTGAGACTGTAGCATTGCTCACATTTTTTTTTGTTTTTTATTCAAATTTCTGAGAAATGAAGTAGCTTAAGAACAAGCTCAATCCCAGTTTTGGAGAAGCATTGCTCGTCAGTACATGATAATCAGCTCACGTGAAGATATTCCAGAATTGATATCAGAGACCTAATTCAAACCCTGCAACGACAGATGCCATGAATTCTAAGTTGAAATTCTATGTCTAATGCCTTTAACCCATTACAACTTACCATGGAAAATCCCTTCCAATTCGCCTCTACCCCTTAGGGAAGTAAAGCTGCTATTCCTATTTGCTCCAAGATACATGTGACTCCAGACGCACAGAAACTGGATTGGTTGTTGCAGGTCAGTTATCTGAACTCCAGGACCTCACTTCAGTACTTATTCAAGATTCTGTTCGTTAATAAATGTCCAGAGTTCAGCCGCATTCTTACCTCCTCAACTCCTGAAGCATTCCATTTCACAATGCAGCAGAATACTGGCAATGTGAAGGCCTGGGCAGACAAGTGAAATGAATTTCACACATCTCGATTAAGATAATCTAATCAACACATCTGGAAATTCAATGTGTTGCCATTACCTAGTCTTCAACTACCAACAATCTGGGAGTTACCATTAACCCCAAAATGAACTGTCCTCCCTACATAAATAATGTGGCTACAAGAGCAGGCCAGATGGCAAGGAAACTGCCATCACTAATGGGCTTTCGGACTCCAAACGCTTCTCTAATACCGAGAAGTCTCACGTCAAGTGTGTGATGGAATACTCCCCGATTGACTGAACAAATATATCGACAACATACCTCAAGTTGTTGGAAAGCGCCATTATGAAACATTCGTACAAAAGGACAATGCTTCGGAAATTTAATAACTGAAATGAAAGCAGAAAGTGCTGGAGAATTTCAGCAACTCTAACAGCATACTTGGAGAGAAATACAGTTAACTTTTTGAGGCCAAAATGACTCTTCTTCAGAACAGTACTGAAGGGAGGACATGTAGGACAAGAAACATTACTTCTCTGACACATTTTCCAGTTGCTAACAGGTCGGCTGAGTTTCTTCAGAACGTTCCATTCTTTGGCAGTTGAGCCAGTTCGATTGGCACTTTATATATAATTTCAATCCATTCACACTGTCGCAGCTTTTTGATTCATCAACAATTTCCATTTGACAGCACACTCCAACTCTAGTACGACTATCGTCCGAAAGACAAAGGAAGTAAATGAATGAGAATATATTTATCTGCATGTTCCCTTCCAAGCTGCAACCATCACAATTGGATAGGTATTCCTTCAGTCAGTCCTTCACTGTCCCAGTGGATCAGAGGGTTGCTCTCCTCCCCCACTTCAAAACATCCAAATAGTTAAATGAACTGTTCAAATAAAATTTATCAAACTCAATTGTTAGAAGGCCAACACTTACTGGGAGGTGAGAAAAACTTCACAAAAATGTAACGCTTAAGCTACAGAGTTAAGAGGAGCAGTTTGGAAATATGTATCCCTGTGTTCTTGCAGCAGATTCATGTAATCAGACATTTGAGATAGGCTGACTCAGCAACTTGCCATGAATAGAAATGTTGAATTTGGTGATGCATTTTCACTGGAGGTATTTTCGAGCCATGATTCTGTTTCAATTAAATTTGCATTGTCGTCAATTCCAAGTGATATGAACACTTGCCAGTTAACTTTGACACAGATAATCAGCGTGAATCCACCATTTATCATTTTACTAGCAAGCTGCTGAGTTGTACCATGCCTTACTCTGTTATAGTACCGACGTTATGGAATAGAATCATACAATCCCTACAGTGTGGAAACAGGTCATTAGGCCCAACACGTTCACATGCATCCTCTAAGGAGTATTCCACCCACCGCAATTTCCCTTCCCTATTAATTTGCACTGCTCCTGACCAACACATTCTGGAGAACGCGGTACAATTTAGCATATCCAATTTATCTAACCTGCATATCTTTGGTCTGTAGGAGGAAACTGGAGCAACCCGAAGAAACCCATGCAAACACAGGCAGAATGTGCGAACTCCAAACGGTCGCCTGAGGCTGGAATCGAACCAGGTCCTTCATGCTGTAAGGCAGCAGTGCTAACCAACGAATCACGAAAGCTAACTTCAAACCTTAGTGGAGTCATTCTTCCGAATACGCCTGATATCAAAGACATACACGTCTCCATAGCCATTTTGCAGCAAAAGGTAGACATAAGTAGACTAGACTTACTCCAGCACGTGGCTGAAGGTGATCAGTTAAAGGATAGATGTTTTATCATCATTTATGAGCAGCTGACTAAGCTGCGCTACTTAAAGGCTGCAGCAGGAAGTTCTTAATCAAATATGTTCTTCTTACCATTCGTACTGCTAACACTGCGGTATTTATCTTCATTTTGGCAACATTATATATTTTTGGTTACACCATTCTCCTGTTAGAAGGCTTCCCCCGAGATTCTATTCAATGACTTTGCCTGTTTGAAGTTTGGAAAGTCTCTCAGATACTGCCAAAACCTCTTCAAGAGGCTTCCCCTCCCAGAATCAGCTCTTGCCTTCGAACTTCCCCTCATTGTCAGTCCTACTCCATAGAAACTAACTGGAGACAAATACATGTATGATGTCACCGAACAGGCCATCACCGCGCTTCACTCTTTCCCAGGGAGCAGCACGGCTCAGCGTTGGTGATCGATGCCTTGCAAATCCACTTGGGATGATGGGAAGAGTGGTTGTCATCTACCTATCCACCATCAAAATGAACCTGAATCTGAGAAGTTACCATTCCAATCAGTTTGAAGTACATGCATTAAATGTAGATAAATGAGACGAATTCGACTGTTTATGATATAGATTAAGAAACACAAGATTTGATCTTAATGGTAAAAAGCTGTGATTTCCGAAGCGTGAACACTGAATGCACAACTTTAAATTGCGTAAGTGCAGACTTCGAGGTGTAGTTCCTGTGTGAGAATTGGAATATCGTTTGCAGACATTCAAATCGACACCTGGAAACATTATTTAACTTTCGGACTGCCTGGAAAATCGCACGATCGCAATAATTTTCGTAAAATCCCAATTGTGTGGAAGTAGGCCGTTCGGTCAATCAAGTCCACACCAAAGCAGTGAAGATTATCCCAACAAAAACCACTTCCTAATCGATCCCCTTCTAGTTTCTCACAGCGAAATAACCTGAAGTCCACATACCTGGACAAGTTGGGTATTTTTCCATTTGGCAATCCACCGAAACTACACAGTTTTCATAATGTGGGAGGAAAACTCACGCACACATGGGAGGAGTACAAGCACCATACAGACAGTCGCCACAGGCTGGAATTGAACTGGGTCCCTGGCACCGTGTGGTAGATGTGCAAAGCATGTTTATTCTTCCGTCAGCTCACTGGGTTCAAGATAAATGACATTTAAACAACTCAGGCAAAGCTTTGAAGCATATATCGTCCCTTGAAGTATGTTTTTCTTTTAAATTGAACCACATTCCAAAGTACATACATTGCAAAAGAACCGCTTGAACCTTAAGATTTCATCACGAACAACAACAAGTTCAGAATTACATGCGGCAACAGGAGTAAATGAGCTTGAACATAGTGTGGAGGGGAAAGTGCGTGTGGTGGTGTTTCCGTGTACCTGCTGTGGAGGTTGCGGTTTTAGACTGCGATGGACCAATTCAGAAATCACACCAGGTTATAGATGCACATGTTTATTTGAAATAACAAGATTTGGACCAGAGCCCTTTCGTTAGGTGAAGTGGGAGGGAATAACACAGAACACTGAATTTAAGGGAAGAGAGATCAAGGGCAGACAGATCAAAATATCAGGCAAATTGTGGGAGTGGAGTGTCAAAGACTTAGTCTCTGCAAGTGAACAAGAGTGTCCGACAGAGTGAGTAATGTGTCAATAACTGAGTGCCAACAGAATGGTTGACCTATGATCCAACAAAGTGAGGCAGAGAGATAATTACAAACCGTTAAAATAAAGTCGTACTGGAGACAAATCAAGGCACTGGAATAACATTGAACAGAAACAGAAGCAACTGGAAAACCGCTCCACAACAAAAACACCAGAGGAAGGGACACCAGCTCCGAAACATTAACTCTCATGTTCCTCCACAGATGTCCCCAGACCAGCGAAACACCTGCCCCCTTCGCCACGATACCCCAGTCCCGTTCTCCCACCCCGCCAAGTAACCCTTGCCCTTGTTCCTGGTTTACAGCATTCCCAGTTCTTCTGATTTTTATTTGGCTATAGTCGCATGCCGCGAGTCTGACCCAAATTATCAGTTAGCCAATATTGAACAAAGTGATTAAGGTAGAGAGACAATAACAGCTTGTCACGGTGATGGTGTGGAAACAGAACAATAGGGAAGATTTCACAGATACAGAACAGTGTGGTGGGTCACATGCGGTGTGACATTAACCGAATATCATGGTTGATGCCATCACCACTACTAAGGCAGTTGGCGATCCAATTCTGTTTGGCGATTTTGCGTTGTTGTGTATCTCGAAAGCCGCCTTGGCCGACATTTAGTCGAAGATTGAAAACCAAATGTCCTTGATTGCTGAACTCTTCCCCGACTGGGTGTGAATAATCCTGCCTGGCAATTGTTATGCCGTTACCATTCATCCATTGGCACACCATCTGCATGGTCTCGCCAATATACCATTACTGGGTATCTTGTGGTATCTTGTGGTATCATTGCCTGCTGTATATGTGACAAACAACATTGCCTGAGTCACATGAGTACCTGTCGTGTACGTGGTGGATGGTGTACCAACGGGTGATGGTAGTGTCCATGTCTTGCAAAGGTTGTGAAGGCATGGTGCTGTGGTGTTGTAATTAATGCTATGTGAAGGCTGAGTAGTTTACTGTAAACGGTCGTATGTTATAATTTTGCTGGGTGCTTGAAGGTGAGAATTGAAGTCATGGGGATGTTCTTAGTGAGATGCTCATCATCATCGGTGACATGCTGAATCCTGTGAAGAACGTGCTGAATTCCAGGAAAGTCCTGACGATGAAAGATACTCTATTCGTCGCATCCTCTGTCTGTCTTCTGACGAGTTCACAGCAGATTTTCACTGTGGCACACCGGAACTGGCGATCAATCAGTTCAACATGTACCCCATCATCATGAGGATATCCTTCAAAATCTTTAGGTGTCTGTCGCATTATTCCTCATCTGAGCGGTACCTTACGGTATGGCTTCTTTAATATATTTAGGGTGGAAGCTGGAGAATGCAGCATCATGTAGTTATCCTTGGGCTTGCGGTGGAGTGACTTGCTGAGGTGTTATTTCTTAATTTTGGTTTGTGGTGGGTTTGGTTGTATCATCCTTATAAATGGAATAGGCATTCAGTTAAAACCACGAACAGAAATAACAGGAGAATCTCAGCAGATCTTACAGCGTCTATTCAGAGAGAATCAGAGACAAATATTTCAAAACTTCATCAGAACTCGGTAATCTCCCACAGGCACTGCCAAACTGGTTAGTTTCGACAGCAGTTTCTGTTTTTGCTTCAGATTCCCAGAATCCACTGTTCTTTACATTAACCATTAAAGCAATGCAGAAACTTTTTTTTATCGTTCGTCGTACCAAAGGTTTCTGTTTGGAAAACATTTTCCTGACCCCATTAGAAACACTAAACGGTGCTGCACAGAAAACAGATGCATTATGAACATCAACCGCTGTCGCACTGGCGCTATTGAACCAGTAACATTTCAGTTAACAGTCGAATGAGCTGATACTTCCAACCTAACACCTTGGATGATCCTCGAAAGCAGTCTGTGATTGACCTCCCACTTCAGGCTGCCATTCCCAAAACGACAACTGTCCTCTATCAGTTTTACTTTTCCGAAATAAGGACTGGGACATTCATAATGGCGACATGGGAACAGTCTGATCCCATCCACGACAGACACACCCATGTCACTGGGAACCAGCTCCGCTCCAATCGAGAACATCTCTCTTCGAACCTCTCAGTATCTTGTGTGGTATCGAGTATTTTCATAGTCCCTGTGTCCATATAAGGTTTGAATTCCTCATGTACAGGACAGAGAATTACTTCAATGTCTGCAATCAGTTCTTGTCCTGAGAACATCAGAATAATGTCCCGTCCACTTAAAGAACGGGAAGTTGTCCTGACTGTTTCCGATCAGTCTGACAATTCACCCTTCTTCATTCTCCTCTGAGTCCTTTTCCCAAAGAGTTTCTGAAGATTCACAAAGCTGGAGACTGGGTGACGTGTTTTGCCTTCTTAACATTTTTTTTACCTGACAAGTGACAATATTTTCCCAAATTCTGTTCACAATCGTCTGTATTTCACCATGTCCAGGGATGAGAAGTCCCGTTTTGTGGAGGGATTCCCGATGTTGGTGAGTTTCGCTTTAGAGCAAAAATGGTTTGTCAGCAATTTCCTGCGGCTATTTATAATGATGGGAAAATTAGTGGCGGGGATTGGCTCTTCGACGAGCGGGGGGGAAGTGTTGCCACTGACCAGAGTTAGTGAACGGAGGACTGGGGTAAAAGGAATCTATTCAAAAGCAGCACTTCTGCACAGTACATTCAAAGAATACTGCAAAATCTCAATGGGTCTGGCAGTAACTGTGAAAAGAGAAACGGAGATAATGTTTTAAGTGTGTTGCATTTTTGATTAATAACTTGAGTTTGCTAAGTCTAATCAACTGACTGGTCTTGTTTGTTGAGACGAGATTTCTGAACTGTGAGTGAAAACTCGTCCAGCATGACATCACTGAAAACTGAACCAGCAGAATTTGAACCTGCGGAGGGAAGCCCCAATGGATTTCTAATCCATCACCTGTATCACGCGGCCATGACTACACGCGTGCAATGCTGCCTTAGTATGTCTTATGTAATGGAAAGTTCCAACCTGAAACACCAGGATTTGGCTTTTCCTGGTACCCCAGTATTCGCTGTCACACTCTCTTGCTTTCGAAAGGAGGAGGATGCTGGGGTGCCAAGAAAAGCCAAATCCTGGTGCTTCAGGTTGGAACTTTCCATTACATAAGACATACTAAGACAGCATTGCGCGCGTGTAGTCATGGCCGCATCAATTTGAATTGCACACATATTGACGAGAGATAAAGTGGATGGGTAGGATCCATGTTCATCTGCAGGGAGGTGAATAAACACAGCACTGGATCGCGAAAGTAAAATGTCCTTGCATTAGGGCGGCACGGTGGCACAATGGTAAACACTACTGGCTGACAGCGCCAGAGACCCACGTTCAATTCCTGCCTCAGGCGACTGACTGTGTGGAGTTTGCACGCTCTCCCCGTGTCTGCGTGTGTTTCCTTCGGGTGCACCGGTTTCCTCCCACAGTCCAAAGATGTGCAGGTCAGGTGAATTGGCCATGCTAAATTGCCCGTAGTGTTAAGTAAGTGGTAAATGTAGGGGTATGGGTGGGTTGTGCTACGGCGCGGCGGTGTGGACTTGTTGGGCCGAAGGGCCTGTTTCCCCACTGTAAGTAATCTAATTTGTCTCGCCCTATTCACTGCCAGTAGAATTACGCTCATTGAAGTCTTCTTGAAAAAATTCACCACTGGCAAATCTGATGTGCAAATTAGGTCTACGATTTTTAATCAGAGGTCAAAATATGAACATGTTTCAAATACACGGAGCGGCACTGGAGAGTGCAGACCTACCTTCAGGGGCTCATTCTGCTCTGACGTACACCTCCGAGAAATTGGGACGAGAGTACGTTCTCACAGTTGAAGGGATCAAATATTTAGGAAAATGATAAGGAGGATATTCACTCTTTCAGAGGGTAGCGAATCTGTGAGTTTCCTAACAACAGAGGGCTGTGAAGGCGAGGTGTATTCAAGGCTGTGATAAACAGACATGGAGCATCACGGAGATGAGGATAAAAACGGGGGTTGAGAATTAACCAGATCAGCCATGATCTCATTGAATTTTGTCACAGACTTGATAGGCTAAATTGCTTCCATCTGCTCTTGTATCTTTGCCGTCATTTGGAAGATAGCGGACACCATTTTAAAAGAAGAAAAGCACAACTTTAGGTCGCGGTGGTTTCAGTCAAACTGAATCAAAATTATTTATTGAGCGAAAAATCACACACGGCATGTTTCCAGATTTCTTTGCTAGCATGACTAGCAGAGTTGGTCAAGGTCGTCTGATTGTACTTGGGCATGAAACAAACAAAGATTAGTGACATAATCTTCATTTTCTTTTTGTCAAAAGTAATATCTTTCCTGATGGTCACAACAAAGGAGATGGTTTCCAAGAAAAGACAGATACTAAGTCAGCCGTAAACTAATCGATGACCAAAATATGGATCGCGTTGTTCTCTGGGACAGATATGATTTATTGATTATTGTCATCCAAACTTTTTTTTTTACCATTGAACCGTGAGTGGGAGATGGGAAACTAAGATCACCCGTAACTATTGCCATCTTTTATCACTCACATGTCGTATTTTTTTCTTGTACGTAGTGGTTACTGCGAGTGCACTTGGAAACTACACCTGCAGATGACTTCTTTCCTCACTGGTCCTCATTTCTACACAAACACGTTTTACATCCCTATCTCCTGAATCAAAGTAATATGCAACCATTGGATAAATGTCACCAATACCTTGGCATTTCACACGCCTCCGCTTGTCACCTTCCAATGTAAATTAATAATTTGCCGTGTTGCAATTGCACACAATGAGAGAGAACAAAATACAGGGAGGTATACCAGGTTTGCAAACGCACGTTACTGAAGCTAAAACGCAGGTTTCTGCCCAAAATACGATCACGGAAGCATGCACCGAACCGTCAGGAAGCACACAAAACGTCCGGTTCCTGAGGGCATGACAGGAACAGCACCAGAAAAACCACCAAAATACTTCTGTCGGCTAATATTTTGGATGTACATCTCAATGAGCAATCGAGTTTTACATATGTTCCAACAGTAGTTACAACACAAGGAATTAACCAGTGCTGCAGACGGTCCAAGCCCCTGAATCAGAAACACTCAATGCCCCACATACAACTACAAGAACATCTGCCTGTGGCGTATACGGGCTGGCTGAAGTTCATGATTGCAGCTCGCTAGTTGTCCGACTGTTTCTCCGATATCGTGTTTCGTGCAGTCCCTGCGTGGAATCTTGACAACCACATTTGTCCTGCACAAGATGGGCATTGGATATTGTTTTCTGGTGAGCTTTCCCTCAGCGAGGCTGTTGGTTTATGTGCTGTCCTAAGTCCGTGTGTTCAGAGGAGTCTGGCGATCAGTTTCCAGCAATTTATTTTAATAAAGGGAAGCATGGTGTATCAATTGCTTTGTGGCATATCCTAGTTGACAATTTAGTGTGCCAGACATCTGGGAATGCAGTTGTGGGATACATATTCTTGGCAAAGAATTTGTGTGGCCGTCAGTAATTGCCACGGCCAGCTGTCCCGAGTAGCTATACGTACAGACAGCAAGCATCCTCGAGAGCAGCACAACAGTAACTGGACATGGCAATCAGAAGGCAGCCAGAGATTTTGTAGAAGCAGGGCACCCATCCATGGATTCCATCAATAAACACATTGATCAGGATCCAATCTGCAACCCCAACAACCGGACCCAGCAGCAATGAAACTAAATCAATTCCAAACGCCACAGGACAGTAGGCTTCACAACAGACTCTGCGACCTGAGGATGTTACCCAGAACTGTGAGGATCCCACTTCCCAGCACCGCAAAACATTCCAACAACATCTCCATGAAGCACACGAGCTTCGCATCTTTCTGCTCCAAAGCACTCCGATTTTTCACAGCAGAGAATTGTATACTGAACTCCCGCGTGCAAGGTGAGGATGCCAAACCCAACACGATCAATAATGGCAGTGAGAGCGAGGGAAACAATTTCCATTGTCATATGAACAGCCACAAGCACTCTCTTTGAAAGGTACCTTTAAATATGAAGGTCTGTGCAGCAGTATAATCGGGGAACCAAGTAACCTGCGCTGGGTATTCATATTTCAGACAATTTCCTTTGTTCACCATTTTCACTAAAAGTGAATGGATATTACTATTTCATTGCTGATATGAAACCAGATTCTGCATTGCATCTGCTCGCCGTTTTTGTTGTTGCAGTGGCGAAAAGGTTGGCAATCGCGATGAGAAATGTTTTTTTGTATTTCTCTCATTTCCTTCATTACTGTCCTGGTGAAGGGGGCTGGTGATTGGTCCTCTCGATCAGATGGAGTCATCAGCGCATTGTTGACCTAATTTCATCACCAGTGCAATTGGTAAACTTCATTTTTCATGGATTATTGATGTTCCGTTTTGTTTTATGTTTGTTGAGCACTTCCTATGACTTGGCAATGCACTAAATCTCCAGTATGTCCTGAATTGCCTCGCTGCCGTTTCTCTGAGCAGTTCATGACATAATCGGCTTGCACTGCAACAAAGGCAGCATGCATGCTTCGGTGTGCCTGGCAATGGTCCACCCTTTATGTTTTGCTTCTGTTCCATATGAAGAGCTGTCAGTTTCTGGATTCGTTGGAGAGCTGAGGGGGGTAACATTATCCGTGCGGTATTATTCTTCAGCCAAACTCTTTGATGGCAAAGTTGGGAAGGTGCCAAACGAATGGTCATTGGCAGCAAAAGTCCGGAAAGACCCTCATCGCTGGGTCAACTCGTCCCATCCACTCTCCAGAAATATAGGCAAACGCGCTGACTGCCTAACAAACAGAGTGCATTTTTTTGCAAATGGTCCATTAAAACTGGTGTCAGCTGCGGGAGGACATCAAAGATGCCGAGCACGGAAAAAGACCCTACTATCGAACCTGTCCCTGCTGAACAGATAACCGAAATTAATTGAACCATATTTGCCAAAATGTGTTCCTTTTCTCTCTGAACGCTTCCTGTGTATATACCCATTCGGATGCCACTGAATTTGCCTTAAATGTGGCAAATCATTCTGCACACACAAAAATGCCTGAGTGAACTCGCTGAGTTTCTGCATGACACCATGACCAAACTTTGGGACAAAGTTGGAAACTGCGACAAGAATTGATGGCTCTCTGATTAGCCGCAATGCACAAAGGGCGGAATGGCCTTTCCCACTTTGTAAATCTTCGAAGACAAGTTGAAAATAATCTGCAACGAAAATGTTCTTGTGAGGATTTACTTGTGAGGATTCGGTCCTCTCAGCACCGTGGCCCGGATCGTATTCCCGCTCATGGAATGGTTGTATTGTTCCGCAAACATATCGGTGTACCAGTACTTCTGTCGATTTTCCGATGCTGGCAGGTCATTGGTTTTGTCCAAAACATTATGAAGGTTAACAGAAAACGAATAGCTACAGTTGCTGGAAATCTGAGCCAAAAACGAAAATTGTTTGGGGAACGCAGCACGACTGGCAACAGAAACGTCGACTTTCCTGCTCCTCGTATGCTGCCTGACCTGCTGTGATTTTCCAGCATCACTCTGATCTAAAATCTGGTTTCCAGCATCTGTAGTCCTCACTTTTACATCGTTCCTTCAGTGTCACTGGTTCCCAAGGCAAGAACTCCATCTCTATCGGTTTCATGTCTGTACTTCCGTGCTGAGGAGTTAAAGCGTGAAGAACAGTAACTCACCCCCTCCATCTCTGGGGTAATTAGGGACTGAAAATGAATCGTATCACATTGAAGTATATCTACATGCGACAAAACCTCTGTCTTTTATTGGGAACCGTCTCTTTCACTGTAACCATCAGGAAAGACCATTTCGTTCGCCAGAAAAAGAAATGAATATGTCACAAACCTTTGTTTGTTTCAGGCCTCGGAATACTCAGATCAATAGCTCCCTTGCTGACCTCTGCTGGTCATGTTCGCAAAGAGATATGGCAAATTGCCAAGTGTGATTTTCCTTTCAATAAATAATTTTGACTCAGTTTGGCTCCAAATATCTTTTCCTACCTTAGTGCTTTTCTTCTTTTACATTGGTGTCTCGCACCTTTCAAATGACAGCAACGGTATGAAAGGAGATGGAAGCATTTAGCTCATCAAGTCAGCGAGAGCTTTTTATGAGATCACGGCTGATTTGGTCAATGCTCAACGCGCCGGAGCTGTCTGTAGTCATGGCCGAGTGGTTAAGGCGATGGATTAGAAATCCATTGGGATTTCCTCACGTAGGTTCGAGTTCTGCTGACTACGTTATGAATACCTTCCTGCTAGAACAATCTTCGCTCAATGTTCAGGAACCTCTTTTGCAAACCAGGCCGGTAATTTGATGAGACTTGGGAAACTCGAGTTCTTCATCAGAAATGTCCCATAATTAAAACATTATCTCTGTTTCTCTTTCCAGTTACACTGCTCGATACATCGGGTTTCTGCAGTTGTTCTTGGACGTCCTAAGCAGAAGTGCTGCTTTTCTTTAGATTCCTTTAATCCATGTCCTCTGTTCTCTGACTCGGGTCAGTGGCAACACTTCCTCCTGCTCGTCAAAGTGCTCATTCCCCATTGCTCCCTCTCCCATCATTACAAACAACCGCAGGAAATTGCCACTTTATCATCTTTGTTCCAAAGTGAAACTCACCAGCCTCGGGAATCTCTCCACCAAACGGGACTTCTCATCCCCGGACATGGTGCAAGCCAGAGGATTGTGAAGAGATACTGTGAAAATATTGTCAGTTGGCAGTTGGAAAAATGTTTAGGCAGCAAACCATATAACTTAGGCTCCAGCTTTGTAAATCTTGAGAGACTCTTTGGGAAATGGAATCAGAGGAGGATGAAGAAGTGTGAACTGTCGGACCGAGCAGAGGACGGGATATTGACTCTGATGTTCTCGGGACAGGAATTGATCTGAGACATTGAAAGAATTCTCGCTCAAGTACGTGAGGAATGCAAACTTCATCTGGACTCTGTGACAATGAAAAACTCTGGAACACTCAAGACAAAATCCAAATATTGACTGGGATCACTACAGTACGAGTACTATAGATGGGTCGGTTTTTGCCCATTGTGTGCAGGAGGGCTTCCTGACGAAGGGACGAAGCCACTTTCGATTTAGTACTGGGTAACGAGCCTGGCCAGGTTTTAGATTCAGAAGTAGGTGAGCACTTTGGAGACAGCGATCACAATTCTCTCAGGTTTACTTTCGTGATGGAAAGGGATAGGTGTACTCCACGGAGCAAGAGGTTCAGCTGGTGGAAGAGAAATTAGGATGCAATGAGGTAAGATTTAGGAAGCGTAGAATGTGGTAGGAAACTGCAGGGTGTGAGCACATTAAAATGTGAAGCTTATTCAAGGAAAAGCTCCTGTGTGTCCTAGATAAGTATGTACCTGTCAGGCAGGGAGGAAGATATAGAACGCGTGAGCCGTGGTTTACTAAGGAAGTGGAATCCCTGGTCAAGAAGAACAAGAACTCTTATGTTAGGACAAAATGTGAAACGTCAGTTAGAGCGCTCGAGGGTTCCAACGATATCAGGAAAGACCTAAAAAGAGAGCTGAGAAGAGCCAGGAGGAGACATGAGAAGTTGTTTGCAGTTAGGATCAGGGTTATGCCCAAGGCTTTCCATAGGTATGTCAGGACTAAAAGAATGACGAGAGTTAAATTTGGGACAATCAAGGATAATAGTGGGAAGTTGAGTGTGGAGTCAGAGGAGATAGGGGAAGCACTAAATAAATATTTTCCGACAGTGTTCGCTATAGAAAATGAAAATGTTGGCGAGGAAGATACAGAGATACTTGCATCTAGACTAGAAGAGATTGAGGTTCACAAGGAAGAGATATTAGAAATACTGCAGAGTGTGAAAATAGATAAGTCAGCTGGGCCGGATGGGATCTGTCCTAGGATCCTCTGGTAAGTGAGGGAAGAGATTGATGAGCGTTTGGCATTGATCGTCAAATCATCGTTGTCAACCGGAATAGTGCCTGTGGAATGGGGCATAGCATATGTTGTTCCCTTGTTCAAAAAGTGTCTTAGAGACAACCCTGGCAATTACAGACCAGTGAGTCTCACTGCAGTTGTTGGTAACGTGTTGGAAAAGTTTATTATAGATAGGATTTAGAAAAGAATAATCTGATCAGGGACAGTCAGCACGGTTTTGTGATGGGTAGGCCTTGCCTAACGAATCTTATTGATTTTTTTGACAAAGTGACCATACAGGTAGATGACAGTAAATCAGTTGATGTGGTGTATATGGGTTTCAGCAAGTTGTTCGATAAGGTTCCCCACAATAGGCAAAATGCGGAGGAATGGAACTGTGGGAGAGATTGCAGCTTTGATCAGCATTTGGCTTGCCAATAGAAAACAGTGTTGTAGTTGATGGAACATGTTCTTCTTGGTGTCCAGGTACTGGCGGCGTACCACAAGGGTCGGTGTTAGGTTCACTGCTGTTACATGAGATCTAACCTTGCCAATCAGTCTCCCATGGGGAACATTGTTGAACGCCTTACTGAAGTCCATATAGATCACATTTACTGCTCTGCCCTCATCAATCTTCTTTGTTACTTCTTCAAAAAACTCAATCAAGTTTGTGAGACATGATTTCCCACGCACAAAGCCATGTTAACTATCCCGAATCAGTCCTTGCCTTTCCAAATACATATACATTCTGTTCCTCAGGATTCCCTCCAACAATTGGAGTGTTCTTGGCAGATGCAGTCTCATGTAGGGAATACGAGTTCATATACTTTGTTGGGATGAATCAAAAGGCACACTACTATTAAAATCGATAGAAACGCAAAAGAAGTGCGGTGCAGAGGAGTCTCAGTGTTCTTATACATGAAACGAACAAAGGTTAATCACATATTTATTTCTTGCTGGCAATAAAAAGCCTTTTCTGATGCTCACAATTAAAGAGATGGTTTCCAAGAAAATAGCAAAATTAAGTCACCATTAGAGTAATCAATTACCAAGATATCTTTCGTGATGTTTTATGGGACATGTGGGATTTTTTTGATAATGGTTCTCCAAACGTTTTTCCAATGGAACGGAGAGTTTTAGATGGGAAGTTAAGATCACGCATGACTATTGCCATTTCTGTCACTCACACACAATTTTTTTTCCTTGTATGATTTATTTCGCTTTGTGGTTACTGTGAATAGGCGTGTAAACTACACGTGCTTGTGAGTTCATTCCTCACTGTTCCTCAACTCCAGCCAAACAGACTTTACATCCTTATTTCCTGAATCAAGGTAATCTCTAACCATTACATAAATGTCATTAAAACTTCGGTATTTCACACGCCTCTGTATATTACCTTACAATATTAATTGATCATTTACTGTATTGCAGTTGTGCATAAGAAGAGAAAAATAGCATCGAGAATGGTGGACCTCCGCTTCACACACCCGTTATTGAAGCGAAAATGCAGATTACTGTCCATAATACGATCGTGGAAGTATGTGCCGAACCCTCAGGAAACACAGAATAAGTGCAGTGCCACAGGGCATGTCAGGGACAGCACCAGAAAGACAACAGAAATACTGCTCTGAGCTTCTATTTTGGATATATTTCTCAATGAGCAATAGAGTGTTACATCAGGAGTTACCTCACACTAGGAAGTAACCAAGGTTGCAGACGGTCATATCATCCGAGTTCCAAGCCCTGGAATCAGAGACATTCAATATTCTGTGCATAACTGCAAGGAACAACTGTCCGAGGCGTTTACAGTCCAGATGATATTATGAATGCAGCTCTCTAGTTGTCAGCCTCTTTCTCCTATGTTGTGTTTCGTGCAGTCCCTGCGTGGAATCTCGTCAACCACGTTTGACCTGCACATGATGCGTATTGGGCCTTGTTTTCTCGTGAGTCGTTGTCTGAGTGAGGCTCTCGGTTTCTGTGCTGTCATAAGTCCGAGTTTTCGGAGGAGTCTGGATATCATTTTCCAGAATTTGTTTTTAATGCAGGGAAGCATGATTTAAAAATTACCTCAAAGCATATCCTCGTTGCGAACTTTGTGTGCCATGCATCTGCGAATGAAGGTGTGTGGATATTGGTTCTTGGCAAAGAATTTGTGTGGGCGTCAGTCCTGCAGTCCCGAGTAGCAATACGTACAAACGGCAAGGGCCACACATTCGACTAGAATAGCACAACAATAATAGGACAAGGCAATCAGAAGACAGCCAGACAATTCCTGGAAGCAGGGCACTCATCCACGGATTCCATCCGTTGGACCCAATCTGCAATCCCAACAAACGGAAGCAGCGGGAATGAAACCAAATGAATTCGTACCAAAACATGAGAGCAGCGCTACACAGGAACCTCTGCAGCGCTGAGAATGTCACCCAGACAGGCGAGGAAAAGTCTGCAAACCATCTTCCTAGCGTCACCGAACTTTCCAGCAAGAAGCAGCAGCGAAGGTAAGACCGTTTGGTTTTAAAAGTACTTACCGGTAGCGGGCAGCGGTGTTTTTTTTTCTCTTTCACTCTCTCTTCACAGAAAGAGCGGGAGCACCAGGGGGAAGTGACGACGACCAGAGGGGCAGCCGAGACCCGGAAGCAGTTAGTGTAAGCTTACCTGGGTAGGTTTTTTCCCCCTTTAAAAGCGCGAAGGAGAGGAACCCGAGGCACTACACGGGTAGTGCCTCCCACCCGCCCTCCTCCTCTAACCTAATAATAACATCTGTTGTGGTAAGTAGGTAAGTGCTGAATTTTGCTTGTTGTATTCTTTAGACCCAGTTTTTTTTAAAATAAAAGTTAGCTTTAGAGGGATGGCAGTGAAGGCAGTGCAATGTTCCTCCTGCAACATGTATGAGGTGAGGGATGCCATGGACGTCCCTGCCGATTACACTTGCAGGAAGTGCACCCATCTCCAGCTCCTCCAAGACCGTGTTCGGGAACTGGAGCTGGAGTTGGATGAACTTCGGATCATTCGGGAGGCAGAGGGGATCATAGATCAGAGTTATAGGGAAGGAGTAACTCCAAAGATGGCAGATAGATGGGTGACAGTGAGGGGGACTGGGAGGAAGCAGCCAGTGCAGGGACCCCCTGCGGCCGTTCCCCTCAAGAACAAGTATACCGTTTTGGATACTTGTGGGGGGGATGACTTACCAGGGGTAAGTAACGGGGCTCATGTCTCTGGCACGGAGCCTGTCCCCGTTACTCAGAAGGGAAGGGTGAAGAAGAGCAGAGCATTGGGGACTCGATAGTTCGGGGCACAGATAGGCGGTTTTGTGGGAACGAGAGAGACTCACGTTTGGTATGTTGCCTCCCAGGTGCAAGGGTACGTGATGTCTCTGATCGTGTTTTCCGGGTCCTGGAGGGGGAGGGGGAGCAGCCCGAAGTCGTGGTCCATATTGGCACCAACGACATAGGTAGGAGGAGTGCCGAGGATGTTAGACAGGCTTTCAGGGAGCTAGGTTGGAAGCTCAGAGTTAGAACGAACAGAGTTGATGTCTCTGGTTTGTTACCCGTGCCACGTGATAGAGATTCGAGGAATAGGGAAAGAGAACACTTAAATGCGTGGCTACAGGGATGGTGCAGGAGGGAGGGATTCCGGTTTTTGGATAACTGGGGTTCTTTCTGGGGACGGTGGGACCTCTATAAACAGGATGGTCTACACCTGAACCTGAGGGGCACCAGTATCCTTGGGGGGAGGTTTGCTAGTGCTCTTGGGGGGGGGTTTAAACTAACTCTGCAGGGGCATGGGAACCCAGATTGTAGCTTCAGGGTGCAGGGCCTGGAGTGTAGGGAGGTTAGGAACATGGCATCAATTTCAAAGGAGGGTGCCTGTAAACAGGAAAGTGGCTTGAAGTGTGTATACTTCAATGCAAGAAGTATACGAAATAAGGTAGGTGAACTTGCAGCGTGGGTTGGTACCTGGGACTTCGATGTTGTGGCTATTACGGAGACATTGCTAGAACAGGGACAGGATTGGCTGTTGCAGGTTCCAGGATTTAAATGTTTTAGTAGGGTCAGAGGTGGGGGTAAAAGAGGGGGAGGTGTGGCATTGCTTGTCAAAGATAGTATTACAGTGGTGGAAAGGACGATGGATGAGGACTTGCCATCTGAGGTAGTTTGGGCTGAGGTTAGGAATAGGAAAGGTGAGGTCACCCTGTTAGGAGTCTTTTACAGGCCTCCTAATAGTCCTAGAATCATTGAAGAAAGGATAGGGAAGGTGATTCAGGAGATGAGTGACAGTAATAGGGTGGTTGTTATGGGGGACTTTAACTTTCCTGATATTGAATGGGAAAGCTATAGCTCAAGTTCGTTAGATGGGTCAGTGTTCGTTCAATGTGTGCAGGAGAGTTTCCTGACACAATACGTAGACAGGCCAACAAGAGGTGAGGCCATACTGGATTTGGTTCTGGGTAACGAACCAGGCCAGGTGTTAGAATTAGAGGTAGGTGAGCACTTTGGGGATAGTGACCATAATTCGGTGATTTTTACTCTCGTGATGGAGAGGGATAAGTGTGTACTACAGGGCAAGAGTTATAGCTGGGGTCAGGGAAATTATGATGCGGTGAGGCATGACTTAGGATGTGTGGCTTGGAAAAGTAGACTCCAAGGCAAGAGTGTAAATGATATGTGGAGCTTGTTCAAGGAGCAACTATTGAGTGTCCTTGATAATTATGTACCTGTCAGGCAGGGAGGAAAGGGTCGTGCGAGGGAGCCGTGGTTTAATAAGGAATTGGAATCCCTTGTTAAATGGAAGAGGGCGGCCTATCTCAAGATGAGACGTGAAGGTTCAATTGGGGCGATTGAGAGTTATAGGGTAGCCAGGAAGGACCTGAAGAGAGAGCTAAGAGCAGCAAGGAGGGGACATGAAAGGTGCTTAGTCGGTAGGATTAGGGAAAACCCTAAGGCTTTCTATAGGTATGTTAGGAATAAAAGAATGACTAGGGTAGGAATAGGTCCAGTCAAGGATAGTAGTGGGAAGTTGCGTGTGGAGGCGGAAGAGATTGGAGAGACACTGAATGAATACTTTTCTTCAGTATTTACTCAGGAACAGGGCATTGTCGTCGATGTGAATACTGAGTCACAAATAAGTAGAATGGATGGCTTTGAGGTATGTAGAGAAGAGGTGTTGGAAATCCTGGAAAAGGTGAAAATAGATAAGTCCCCTGGGCCTGATGGCATTTATCCTAGGATTCTCTGGGAAGCAAGGGAGGAGATTGCAGAGCCATTGGCCTTGATTTTTATGTCCTCTTTGTCTACAGGAGTAGTGCCAGAAGACTGGAGGATAGCAAATGTGGTTCCCTTGTTCAAAAAGGGGAGTAGGGATAACCCTAGTAACTATAGGCCGGTGAGTCTCACTTCTGTTGTGGGCAAAGTCTTAGAGAGAATTGTAAGGGATAGGATTTATGCACATCTGGATAGGAATAATGTGATCAAGGATAGTCAGCATGGTTTTGTGAAGGGCAGGTCGTGCCTCACAAACCTTATTGAATTCTTTGAAAAGGTGACGAAGGAGGTTGATGAGGGGAAAGCGGTAGATGTGGTATATATGGATTTTAGTAAGGC
Organism: Chiloscyllium plagiosum; assembly: GCF_037043375.1. Classification (NCBI taxonomy): domain Eukaryota; kingdom Metazoa; phylum Chordata; class Chondrichthyes; order Orectolobiformes; family Hemiscylliidae; genus Chiloscyllium; species Chiloscyllium plagiosum. Next base: position 50,802,274 of record NW_028270182.1, on the reverse strand, counting down.
GTTTGATAAGGTTCCCCATGGTAGGCTACTGCTGAAAATATGGAGATATGGCATTGAGGGTGAGTTGGAGGTTTGGATTAGGAATTGGCTGGATGGAAGAAGACAGAGGGTAGTAGTTGATGGCAAAGTTTCTTCATGGAGTGCCGTCACTAGCGGTGTTCCGCAAGGATCTGTTTTGGGACCATTGCTGTTTGTCATTTTTATAAATGACCTGGAAGAGGGGTTAGAAGGTTGGGTGAGCAAGTTTGCGGATGATACGAAAGTCGGAGGAGTTGTTGACAGTGAGGAAGGATGTGGCAGGTTACAGCAGGATATAGAGAAGCTGCAGAGCTGGGCAGAAAGGTGGCAAATGGAATTCAATGTCGCTAAGTGTGAGGTGATTCACTTTGGGAAGAATAACAAAAAGATGGGGTACTGGGCTAATGGTCGGATACTTGGTAGTGTGGATGAGCAGAGGGATCTTGGTGTCCATGTACACAGATCTCTGAAAGTTGCCACCCAGGTAAATAGTGCGGTGAGGAAGGCATATGGCGTACTGGCTTTTATTGGTAGAGGAATTGAGTTCCGGAGTCCTGAGGTCATGATGCAGTTGTATAAGACTCTGGTGCGGCCGCATCTGGAATATTGTGTGCAGTTTTGGTCGCCATACTATAGGAAGGATGTGGAGGCACTGGAACGGGTGCAGAGGAGGTTTACCAGGATGTTGCCAGGTATGGAAGGAAGATCGTATGAGGAAAGACTGAGACACTTGGGGCTGTTTTCATTAGAGAAAAGAAGGTTTAGGGGTGACTTGATTGAGGTGTACAAGATGATTAGGGGGTTAGATAGGGTTGACAGTGTGAACCTTTTCCCGCGTATGGAGTCGGGTATTACAAGGGGGCATAGCTTTAAATTAAGGGGGGTAGATATAGGACTGAAGTTAGGGGTAGGTTCTTCACTCAGCGAGTCGTAAGTTCATGGAATGCCCTGCCAGTAGCAGTGGTGGACTCTCCCTCTTTATGGGCATTTAAGCGGGCATTGGATAGGTATATGGAGGATAGTGGGTTAGTATAGGTTAGGTGGGCTTGGATCGGCGCAACATCGAGGGACAAAGGGCCTGTACTGCGCTGTATTCTTCTATGTTCTATGTTCTAACTCCAGAAGCATCCGAACTTCACATCTTTCTGCTCCAAAACACTCCGCTTTTCCACAACAGAGAATTGCACACTCAACTACCGCGTGTCAGATGAGAATACCAGCCCCTACACTACCAAGGGCGGCAGTAAGAGCGAGGGGAAACAGCTGCCACTGTCATTCCACAACTACAAACGCTCTCTTTGAAATGTACCTTTTCGTATGAATGTCAGGGCAGCAGTAGAATATGGGAACTAAACAGCCTGCGCTTGTGTATTCATATTCTGGACAATGTGAGTTGTTCACAGCTTTCCCTGAAAGTGAGTGGACGTCGTTATTTCACCGCTGTTGTGAAGCTAGATCCTGCACTGAATCTGCTCCCTCGTTTTTTTGTTGTTGTGGCTAAAAGGTGGGCAACCGCAACGTGAAACTTAGTTATATTTCTCTCATTTCCTTCATTACTGTCCTGGTGAGGGAAGCTGGAGATTAACTCTCTCGATCAGATGGAGGCACCAGCGCATTGTTGACCTAATTTAATCGAGAATATAATTGGTAATATTCACTTTGCATGGTACATTTTTCTGTTTTGTTTCATGTTACTTGAGCCCTTTCTGTTACTTGGCAATGCACTAAATCTCCAGAATGTCGGGAAGCTCCGTTTGGAATTGCTTCGGTGCTATTTGTGTGAGCAGTTCTTGACATACACGTCTCGCACTGCCTCACAGACAGAAGTAATGAGTTTGTGTGTCTGATAATGACTCTGCCTTTTGAGTTTTGCACCTGGTCCACGTTAAGAGCTGTCAGTTTTTGGATTCACTGGAGAATTGAGGTGATAACACGATTTGTGAGGTTTTTTTTTTAGTCAACGAAATTATTTGATGGAGAACTTGGGAATGTATCAAGGAGAATAGTCATTGTCTGTAAATGTCTGGAAAACATTCCTCTCTGTGTCATTTCAAAGCATTACGCCTCAAGAAAAAATGAAATTCAAACACACTGATTTAGTAACAAACAGCAAGTGGTCGATTCAAACTGTTGTCAGGTACTGGAGTGTCACAGAATTGCAAACCTTCCTATCCAACTTTCACCTGCTGAACAGATGACCGTAACTAATCTAAACATATTTGCCAATATTTGTCCCTTATCTCTCCGAACACTTCCTGTCTGCATACCCATTTAGATGCCTTTGAAGTGTTGTGAGTGCACCAAACTCTGCCACTAAATGTGGCAATTTATTCCACACGCACAAAAATGTCTGTATTAAAAACAAGTGTCGCTCACATCCCTTTCAAATTGTACTGCTCTCACATTAAACCTATGCTATCCCGCTTTAAACTCACGTGACGTCTGAAAAAGTGTAGATTGACTATGTTCTCTGCTCGTCTACCTCATGATTTTGTAAACTTTTCCAAGTACATCCCTCAGGCCTGAAGCTCCAGGGAAAACTGTCGAAGAATATTCAGCTTCTCACTAATTTCCACACCGTGCAACCCTTTCAAATCGTTGGAAGTTTTTTTTTAATTATGCGAAGGTATTCATAGAAAGTGCCAGGGGAAATTGCCTGAAGTGAAGCGATGCTGAAACATTAGTCTTGACAGGTTTGGCACTTAGTTATCGTCAGGGAGCGTCGCTGAGTGGTTTAATGTAGGTAAAAACAATGAATGCAGATGCTGGAGACCAGATTCAGGATTAGTGGTGCTGAAGAGCGCAGCCGTTCAGGCAGCATCCAAGGTGCAGTAAAATCGAAACCCTGTATTCCTGATGAAGGGCTTTTGCCTGAAACGTCGATTTTACTGCTCCTCGGATGCTGCCTGAACTGCTGTGCTCTTCCAGCACCACTAATCCAGAGAGGTTTCATGTGCTGGGTTTAGGGTCCAGTCTTTTGCGTCGTGGGTTTGAAACCCAACTTTGCAATAGAACAACAGCAGGCAACTTTTTATGACAGAACTACACAGGTCCTGATATTGTTTTATGGGTGTGTTTGTTACTCCTCGGGTCTCTCACCCTCTCTGCGATAAACACGGGTACATGAGCAACTGACTCTTAAAATAATGAGAACTAGTGCAGTCCATATCCTCTCGAGAACTGTGCGTTTGGATGTGTACACGCATAATTTTGCTGCCAGTTGCTGTGTCTCAAATAGTCAGAGCATTTGGCTGAAATGTTGGTTCTCCTAACCCAAAAAGAGCACAGAGCTGTACATCTCTATGACTCTATGACTCTAAGTATTGAGACCGACCATCTTCTGACAATACAACCACGAGAACTCATCCATGATTGACCCTGAGTCCGCAGTGAGTAAGGCGGTCACGTGCAGCAGAATGTGACCCCACTCTCTACAAGCCCCCGCTGCCACCAGAAAGGGGCCACTGCCGTTTCAATCAGCGGCTTCCTGCCCAGACCTGGGACACAGCTCATGGAAACTCCTTCCTCAGGAACGGCTGTTACCGTGTGAAAGGGTAACACATTCTACTTCAAATTGGAAATGGCTTCAGAAGATTGTTCCTGTTTTTAAAACATTTTATAATCAGAATTCCTGTCTCGAATATGAGAAGTGGTAAACTTTGTAGGCAGGTAGAACAAAGAAAGTGTTGATTGTGAGCACTCTGTCTCTTCAGCAGATGGGATTCCCTACACTCTAATCAGAAATGATTTGGTTTCCTGAGGTATTTTCCGATTGATTTTGCAGTCTGCCAGATTGTCTGGGAATCAGTTCGGCGACCTAAGGATCAGGGTCAAAATATGAAAATATTAACAGAGAATCGTAAATCCCGGGGCAAGGCCTAAATGGATTGTAATAGTCTGAAGGAATAAATCTGAGAATTAAAAGACATGAATAATGTTATTTGCAATGGGGAGGAATGAACGAGAGTTTTGAAAATTGCCGTGTCAGCTGAATTAAACTCAGTATGAAATGATAAATTAACTAACACCAATCCTGTCCTGGCACGCTCAGTCGGTAGAGCTTGAGACCTTTAATCTCAATGGTGTAGGGTCGAGACCCACGCAGGGCGCTGTTGTTTGTTAATAGGTTTGCTGCTCTCCATTACCCGGCGCCAGGTTGACCTCCGGGGCAGGGAGGCACGGGCGCCAGCCGGCCGGTGGACAGTCCTTTTGGGTTCAGAGTGGGCGGCACGGCTGCCTCACAGCGCCTGAGACCCGGGTTCAATTCCCACCTCAGGCGACTGTCTGTGTGGAGTTTGCACGTTCTCCCCGTGTCTGCGTGGGTTTCCTCCGGGTGCTCCGGTTTCCTCCCACAGTCCAAAAGATGTGCAGGGTCAGGTGAATTGGCCATGCTAAATTGCCCGTAGTGTTAGGTAAGGGGTAAATAAAGGGGTATGGGTGGGTTTCGCTTCGGCGGGTCGGCGTGGACTTGTTGGGCCGAAGGGCCTGTTTCTACACTGTAATGTAATCTAAAAAAATAATGTTGCAAGAGCGAATTCGCTCGCTGAGGCAGGTTTTGTTGACACATTTTTTCCTCCGTTTTTGACCATCTCTTGGTTTCTGAGTGAAAACTGTCTCCACTGTACTGCAGGTACAAGAGACAAGGTTATCAGTTCAGCCGAATATGCTATAAACGATGTTCCTTCCAAAACGTGAGGTACCATTCCAAACGTGCCCCAACCAAAATGTCCAGAGACGTCGAATGCGAATGGCCACATGACAGTAACAGCTGCATGTCAAATGGTGCTGCAATAGAATTAACTGAATGTGAATGCTCTGATGGAAACCGAATGGAACTCTCCCTGAAATTTTCCCAATTCACTCGGTAAATGACGCTGTTGTGTACCCACATGGGTTTACGTAACGAACAGCTTATTGTCAGTAACACGGGTGGGGGTGATGCAGGATAGTGAGGTTTCCGTGTGGGTCAGAAGTGATTTGTTCGAACAGGGAATTCGAACGTCCACAGAGCAGACATAGCTGAATGGTCCAGGATCACACTTCTCCCTTCTGTTTCAGTACCAACAAAAGAAATTGCGGGAAAATCTCAGCAGGTCTGGTAGAATCTTGGAATGGAAAACCGAGTTAAGTCTTCAAGACCAGTGACACTTATTTCTCCATGTCCATCTCCGTCGACCTTTTTATTGACTATCTCCTGACTCTCAACTTTATACTCAGTTTCTCTTTTATTACTCCGTCTCCAAACATTCTCCCAGTCTCAAAATTTAATAGCAGAACTGTTTCATCTCTCACCTCGCCGAGTTATGAGAGGAGGACTTCGAAATGCAAGATTAACTCTATTAACTCTATTAACTCTATTTCCTGAGATACTGGATGACCAGAGACCAGAAGGCATCGGAGGACAGTTAGAGCTTTCAGCCCATCTGGTCTGCCGCCATTCGATCATGACTCATATCGTTCCCAAACCAATTTTCAGCATTCTATCTGTGACACTTAGCTCTCCTGAATTTAGGATCCAGTCTTTTTCCCAGAGTGGAAATGAAACCGTCCCAACCGTCTCCACATCTGCTGGCAGCTGTTACACCGTATCTGTGTGTGATCGAGCTCAGTTTCAGTCCCACACAGCAAACATCTGTTCTGAGCAATGCAATCCCCGCTCCATGACAGATCTATCGGGTCTCTGACCCCACGGTTTTTCTGCGAAGCAGTAGTTAGCTCCTTCACCACCCACGGCAAGGACCAGTGCTTCAAAATATGGGGACAAAGAACGATAAGCACAAGAGTTTGTACAGGTTCGGTCGAAAGGGTTATTGTCAATTTAGTGGAGTCCCTGCTTCAGAGTCTGGGTTTGAATCGCCCAGGCCTGGATAAAATTCCAAGTCAGGAAATGAAGATTTGTTTCTCTTCTTGTGGCTAATCTGAATGAAAACCATTTTCTGCTTCCACAGAGAGCACAGACCCGATTCTGTCAGAAGGAATCCAATGATTGATTGCATCCAACTGGAATCATAGAGACATAGAGATGAACTGCAGGGAAACAGACCCTTCGTTCAAACCTGTCCATGCTGACCGGAAATCCCAACCCAATTTGGTCCCTCTTTCCAGCACACGGCCCATCTCCCTCCAAACCCTTCCTACTCATATACCATTTAAAATGCCTCTTAAATGTTGCAATTGTACGAGCTTCCACCACATCCTCTGGCAGCCATGGCAGCACATACACGAATAAATTGTCACTGCAAATCCCCTCTAAGGATCTCGCCTTTCTGAGCTGAAACTTTCTCGCTGTTCATTCAATGTCGCTATGTCTAATTCTTGGAACTCCCTCCCTATCGATATCATGGCTGTATCACTGTGTTGAGCACTTCGAGGACGAAGTGAAGTAACTTACCATCTCAATCTCTTGAGTAATTATGGTTGGGCAGTGAAGCCTATCCCAAAGAGTGACGTGCATTCTCCAGAATTTCGTTTGAAAAAGCTGCAGTTATCAAGTGGACACCCGAAAGTGATCCGGAACAAGTGTAAAGTTTCGAAAGGAAAGTAGGATAAACTGAAAGTCAATGATGACTGGGATGAATGAGGAAGAAAGTGAGTGAGGATCTGTTGGTACAAGGATCAATGTCAATGCTAATGGTTTTGCCCTTACTGCCCACTGTTGACATTCACTCACACACCACTCCTGGTAAATTCACCACAATTACCCTGGTCTCTTGTTATGAGTTTCCCTCTGTGAATATTCACGCGGTAAATCGGCCCAGGGATGATGAACGCATACTGTTTATCCTGTCAGGTTAAAGAGGTGAAGGCATCAGTTTGTAATCAAAGCAAGAAGAGATTGCCTCTTCCTGTACATTTTCAGTGGAGAGTCACCAGCTGTGAACTTAATTCCTGCACAAGCGGACTTTGATATAAATTCTCATCGAGCAGCTTTATTACAGAAAGGTGGTCCAATTAAATGTGATCAAATACTTCATTAAATGCCCTTATTGATTTGAAGAACAGTGTCTGTGGTTTCGTCAGTTAAAGCATATGGTAATAACCAGGCGTTAATGGTGTCAAATGCTGTCAAATGTTCTGTACATTGAAAGTTCATTGTTTAAACTTCTTGTAAAAGCCGTATTGTTTATCCAACATCGCGAAAGTGACGGCTCAGCATGCTTCTTGTGTTTGAGCTCAGACCGTTGTTATTTCGTGCTACCAAGCACTACCGCCTGATGTGGATCCGTTAATCTATGTTCTATCCTGCTAATTCAACGCAGAGTTCTTTTTACTCTGTTCGACAAGGATTTGTCTATCTCTTCTACTATTATCCTCCGTCCGTCTTTTCAAGTTTTTTGGGAATAATAAAGAGACGCAGGAGACACTGCAGACTTGCAGGACAATGTTGTAGTAATAACGCATCCAATGAGATAATGGCTCTCATTGTCTGCTGTCACCATTCATTGATTTTAGGCAAACGGCAATGGCATCATAGAAATCCTATAATTGGAGTGAAACTGCTTTTTTTCTGATCTATTATGAATATATTTAGAATTGTAAAAGCTCATAACGTTTTGAGTGAACAAATGTCACCTGATCTCAGACCAAAGTAACATAGACATTACTTGGAGACTGTGAGCCCAGTTCTACACACTCTAGCCGGTGGTGGGGGGGGGGGGGGGGGGGGCGGCGGGGGGTGCGGAGAAAGTCACGGAACAGCCTCCGATTTTAACACTTTTCCAAGAGTAGAAATGAAAATTTAGGGATATTGACAGACAGAGAGTGGGAGAATGTAGAAGAGAGTGAGATGGTACAGAGAGACAAAGGGAGACAAACAGAAATTCTCCATTCACCATGGCTGCTCATCGACATAAAGGCGAAGAAAAAGGTAATGAAGGCCAGCCTTTCACCAACTCAGGGCAACAGCAACAGCATGACAGCCGATAAAGGAATTTTGCATTTTTACAGATGACATCTGTCAGCTAATGAGAGATTCTGGTAAGTATGCTGTATCGCGAAGTGAAATTGACAATTACCCAGGCAATAAAACAATAAAAAGCAGAAGTATAAAAAGCAGAATAAAAAGCTGAATCTGTGATATGAAACATTAAATCTCTTTGTCTCCACAGATGCTGTCAGGCCTGCAGAGTTTCTCTGTCAATTCCTGTTGTTGATTCAGATTTCCAGGATTCGCACTTCTTTGTTTTATGCTAGTCTGAATCCTGTTTGTGACAATACTCGATTAATTGCCAGCTCCACACAACATTCCCTGTTTTGGGAAGGTTGTCAACAACATAAGCGGTCAGAGGAAATCCCCCATTGCTACAGCAGTGAGAGCATTGAGTCCTTAACAGTAGACTTCCACGGAAAGTGAAATATGGCGCTGTACGTTTTCTCAATGAATCCACTTTTACTTTTTTCATTTGTGATCATTTTAGCTGCACATCAGTTTCTTTCTTTCTTTCTTCCATTTCTGTCAGCTTGGAAAAGGCCTTTCCGCCCATCTGCAGTACGGGTCATTGGACATTCATCTTTTCGAGTCCAGGGGCCACTATTTCTTGGAGGACCTTCTGAACTGCATCTCGGGTGTGGTGGGTGCGAGGCTGTACCACTACATTCACCTGTCTATAGATATCGAAGAAGGGTCTATCTATTCCACACTACGAGGCTTCCTCATCACTCTTCTGAATCTTGGTTATTATTACGCTTGCCCATGGCACCTCCTTCTTTGATAACAGGAAACCGATATCCCGTGTTAAGTGTACCTGTAGCCGTGGTGGATACTACTCAGTGCCAGTAACTGGTTACACAAGGATCTCTGCGTAAGCATTTATTGCCTTATTTATAGTCGTCCTGGTTACCAAACGGGCATGTAAAGGTCAACTTAACATCCTTGCTTAAGATTACCGTCTGCGATTGTATCCCAGACACCCCTGCCTTCACGACGCGTCTTGCCATGCAGCCCCACATTTCTATGAATCTTCTAATCACTACTTACACTTGTTTGAATCCGGTGTTGTCCAATGTCTCCTCAAGGTCAGCTACACGTTTGCAATGGCTGGCGTGTATCAACGTGGCTCTTTCGGCGATCTTAACTGCTGTCTGTGTTGTAGGGAGCCCTTGGAACGGTCCCAGCCAGCTCTTCGCCTTCATGCTTTTGCTCCTGAAGTCTTTCACCACTATCCAGTCTTCAGGTTCTAGATTGTGCATCTTCCCTTCTGCTGGTTGGGGTATTGCTGCCTTTCTTTTGATTCTGTATTTGAGACAGAAGTGTGGAGAGTTTTATACCGTTACATAACATCTCGTCCTCACAGTGGTCTGTTATCTGTCTTACAATCGGTCTTGGGCCAATTCCTGTATTGGGCAACCTTCCAAACAAAATCTCAAACGTCCTAAGATTTACTCTTCCTCTCCTTCATATACATTAGCACAATTGGAAATGCCTTTGTCCATGTCACCTCTAGTTCCTCACAATATTTTGTCAATTTATTTTTAAGGGTAGTTCTCTCTCTTTCCACTGCCCCACCGCTCGCTGGGTGATAGGCACAATGTTACCTCACCTTTATTTCCAAGTAATCACTGATCTGCTGTAGGGCAATATTTATAAATGGCTTTCCATTGTCGCTGCTTACCCTTTCAGGGATGCCCCATCTCGGAATTATTTCAGTTAGCAAAGCCTTGGCTACCGCACTGGCATCCTGTTTAGACATGGGAGCACTTCCACCCCTTGGGAAAACATCAACTATTACCAGACAATGCCTTTTCCCTTCGCTGGGTGTTAGTTCAATAAAATCCATCTGTAAATGTTCAAAGGGTCTTTGGGATTGGGGGTGTTCTGCCTGATTCATTTGTATTCCCCTCCCCACATTATTAGTGGCGCAGAAAACACATTATTCACTTTTTTTTAATGAGTAATGAGTAAATCCCTTTCTGTACCAGCGTGCTGAAATATTGTCGTACATCCCCACTTTTGACACATGGTCCTTACCGTGTGTGACTTTGGCATAGAAAGGGAATAAAGATCGTGGTAGACAGGGTTTACCATTGGGGCCACACTACACCATTCCCTCATTCTGCACCCTGCCAAATATTTGGATTACAAATATTTGACATACACATGTCAAACTGATCACTTGGCGGCTGATTGGCTGCCGTCCTTGCCGCTCAGTCTACATTTTCATTGCCTTGAGAAATTGAATCATAAGTTTTCCTGTCGGCTTCACATGTACACACAGTGATTGATTTAGGCAATCGGACTGCTTTCAGGAGGTCAGAGATCAGGCCATGTTATGTGATTGGCTTTCCAGTGGAGGTCAAGAAGCCCTTGTTTTTCCACAGGGATCCAAAATTATGTACAACCCCGAATGCACATCTGCTGTCGATGCAAATATTCACTGTTCTTCCTTCGGCCAATCTACATGCCTCAATCAAGGCAATCAGCTCTGCTGCTTCCGCTGACAGATGAGAAGGAAGTGATCCCGCTTTGACTACCTCGTGGGTAGTTTCTACAACATACCAGACACTGGCCTATCTCTTTGCTTCTGAATGCTGACCTATCCACAATAAAACGCCGTATCCAGATTCTAAATTGGTGAATCCTACACGTCTGGCCTCGGGCTTCAAACCTAAGAACTTCAACTGTTGTTCCACAAGTTGTAGTTTTACGAGACTAGATGGCAGAGCATCGCAAGCCTACCTTTCTCACATTGTTTCTTTGTTGATGCTGCGATTAAGCATTCGCTTAGTACTGCAGAAGCGCTGACCCCCCCCCCCCCCCCACCCCCTCCCCGCCACTCCCCCCGCCCCCCGGTTAAAACAAGAGTCTCCAGACTCCTGTGTAGAGCCTCGTTAATTATGGTGGGGACTCACAGTAATCTTGAAAATGTCACTTGAAAGTATACTATTTGCCTTTGAATGGAAAAGTGAACCAGAATTGACTGTCGGCGTGTAACGGTACACAAAACAAGGCATTTGCTAAATCCACAATAGAGAGCCATTTACATCCGGTGGAATTTGAGCCAATATAATATAGGGGTTGGGAACATTTGGGGTGTGCGGAACAACAGCGTTATTGATAACCTGCAGGTCATGAACAAACCTCCATTCCCCCGATTCACCTGGAATGTTTGCCTTTTTGAACGAAAAAAATGGGTGTTCTCACCAGTGATTATTCACGGGGGATTATCAGTCCAGCCTATATGAGAGATTCAAAGACTGGAGTAATTTCTTGCACAGCCTCGGGTTTTAACGACTCTTTTGCTTTGCAACGACGATACTCAGACTTCGGGGTTATTCTTAAGGGTTCGGATGAGCCCCACATCGTGTTTGCCTTTTGCCCTGAAATCAGTTGGGACCCTTCTTAATCTTGGATCCGAGACATCTACCATATGTAAACGCCAGACGACACTCCTGGTGGGTATTACCTGGACTGTCCTGTCTGCCTGAATTAGCCGATTTAGTTTCTTCCTATACGTCCTTATAACTGCATTGAAGCAGATAACCACACCGACCCTGAAGATACAATCTTTCGTTTTTTGTGCCTGTCGTACCCATGGTCCCAAATTCTGACACCTGTCGCTGGATGCCTTCGCCAATGATCCGTGAGGAAAAGAGCCTTCCACATCAAAAAAAACAGGGTCTACTTACCGTCACAGATACTTAAAAAAGTTTAAAGTGACAGCACATCTGTGATCATTCCAATAAAATTCGCACAATAACAACTGATCTGGTTTAACCAATCTCCTGAACCAATCCTTCTCGTATGATTTGTCAGGATCATCGCGGTGTATGTGTGCTGTGCAGTGCAGCATATCTCCAGCAAGAAAATCGGTGTTAATAGGATTAACATGGCTACTTGCTTCCTGGGTGAGTGAATCGCTCACGGAACCTATCACTCTCTGACATGCATCAGGGGTCGTGATTCGTATTTTGGAGCCTGCACTGTTAAATCTTCTTTTTGTATTACCTGCAAGCCCGTCGGGGTACTGCGCCAATCCGACCCCAGTCTCACTATGAGATCCCGAGACATCATATTTACAGAACAGGATTCCGATAACAGAAATGAGAATTGGAATGTTTCCCATTACTGGTTTCGCACAATAGGGGTGCGGTAAATCTCTCTCGTGTCACGACTCCTGATGCACCCATTAAGTTCAGGAAGCTTCCGTTCATCTTTATTTGCGTCGAATCTCTGAACTGCCTTGATTTATGACCTGAATATGTTGCCCTTGTATCTTCCAAAAAAGTAAGAGGTGCACCTTCCACATATAACATAGATGTAAACATTGACTTATATGCATCATCGTTGTACTGAAAATATAGTTCACGCTTTGCAAACTCAGTGCTCAGTATAGAAGTGGGACATGTTTCAGTGCCCATAAGGTTAGTCATAGAGATGAGCATAAGCGAGTATTCGTTGCCAAGCATAAAGCAAAGAGGCATATCTGTAGCTTTGGGGCTGCCCACCTTCACCTCAGCCTTCCTCCATTAGTCACCCTGCTGCCCAGCCTCCAGGGCCGATTGAGGCTGTCTGGGCGTGCACTGCCTCACTCACTGGTCCATTGCTCTGCAAACAAAGCAGCCGCCAGATTTACCTCTGCCAGCCCTTCTTTTCACGCAGCACCTCCTTCCAACGGCTGGGCGACCATTTGCATCAGAGTTAGCTGAGCTTTATGTGTTTACTGTGCCATCTTTAATTTCCATTTTTCCTTCTCTTGGGCCAGAAGGTTTTCAGCATGTAACGCGTGGAGTTCCATCAAATTCAGGTTTCCCGTGTTCCAGGTAATACATTGCAAGACGCCCCATGTAATGGGCGCCTGATAGATTAGATTAGATTAGATTAGATTACATTACAGTGTGGAAACAGGCCCTTCGGCCTGGGAATAGCTTTCACATATTCCCTTTAAAGTACAATTCGCTTCTTCTTATCAATACTTCAAGGTCAGTGGCCTGAAACATTCGAGTTCCTTTCCAGATATGGAGTTGTTTTTTTCTAATTCCTTGGCTGTTGATATGGTAATTTGCTGCCCTTGTAATTCCGCTATTAGTTCGGTTTAAATATACATAGATTTTCTTTCTGTCTGCAACACTTGCCCTCTGCAAAGTCAGGCCCTTACTTTTTTGTTTCCCTGTGCTTTTATTGGTTTCAAAAGAAATGTTAATTTTCCAATGTAATGGACATCACAATATTTTCACAGGTCGGTGCAACATCGAGGGCAGAAGTGCCTGCACTGCACCGTAACGTTCTATGTTGTAAGATACATTTCCTGATGGTTTCCGATGTCTCTCCTCACTGTGGAAACTTCCAGACACATCTTCCAGTGATTTGTCTGCACTTCATTCAATCCAGAAAACTGTAGTTCCTGCTGAGAATGTGATCTCTCTACAATGGAGAGAGGAAAACAGAGTCGGTGACAAAGCTGAGATCACTTAGGTTCTGTCCAGAATCAACAAAAATTACCCCTGTCTTCCAGTGTCCTGTCACTTTAACATTGCATTGTGTATCCAAGCCATCATACCAGTCTCTGGTCTGCTGCAGTTCTTCTTCCAGGCACAGCACAAGCTGGAAGATCGGCAACTCATTTTCTACTGAAAGACCATGCAGCTTTCAGGACCCAACATCGAGTTCAATCATTTTGGATCCTGTCCGCCCTCTTCCACATTTTTCACCCACCCATACATCCCATCAGTTCCGAACACGAATCATTGGACTCGAAGCGTTCACTGCCCTTTCTCATCATAGAGGCACAAGAGCTGCTGATTTTGTTCAGACATTTTGGCATTTCCTCAAAGAACATTTCTTTTTCCGTTGTAATCGCAAGACTGCAGGAACCGTCTGTTTGCAGGAGGAGAAGTTCACAGGAGATGAAAATAATGCCAAGGGCTGGACCATTCCCATTGTGAAGGTCGATGAGCTAAGCTGGGGCTATGTAACTAAGCACAGAGAAGGCTGAGTGAGAAACTGATTAACATATTATGAAGAGGATAGATATGTATGACAGGAATAAGGCTTTTCGGGAAGGAATAATAACCAGTGACATAGATGAAAAGCAGGAGAAAAGCGGTTGAGAGGAGATTTAGGAAGAACGCTTTCACCCATAGAGTGTTGTTCATCTGGAATTTCTTATTTGAACGTGTGGTAATGCTAAGTGTTATGAGGACATTTCAGCAGTACGTAGCCGAACACTTGAAGATCCAGAGCGTGGATAAGGACCAGATTCTGGAAAATGTGACGAGGTCAGACAGAAGTGAGATGGGTGTCCCGAACGAAATCGTTCTAAGGCAAACTTTTGTGCTGAAAACTGGGTGAGGCCGCTACTCTGTGGTGCAACGGAAAGCGCGTTGAATTTCTACGCCTTTCTTAAGACTGCCATTCAAAAGTTATGGATGTAAATCTCATCAGAGTCGAGTTTTAGTTTATGGTTTGAAAGGTGTTCAGATCAGACTCGGCTGCTCATCTGCAAAACCAATAACAGTCATGCAGAAACCCAACTGTCTCGAAATGCAACATTTCCCTCTCAGCAATGAATAACTTCGATGTCTATTTATGGTAGAGATCGATAAATATGTGTTAGCCTTTTGGCAACACGATGATATGGATACGCTGGAAAAATACATTAAAGTGCTGTATGAGCTATGATGGTACAGAATGGCGTGGCGGGGCAGAAGCGGTGTTAAGAATGGCCTACTTCTGCTCCTTTCTGCTTGAGTCTTTTCTGGCCCAGGTTTTTAAACAATCACAATGAGAACAATGTGAATCTACACCAATTAATATTTTCCGTCTCACCTCCACTTCGCTACCCTCCAAGCTGGAATAGATAGCTCCTGTTTCAGCTTTAGGTCAGACAGTGGAGGATTCTCACAAGTTCTCTCTTAGGCTGAACATCCCTTCACATAGGTTTCCAAGCGGACACATGGAGCAAGCGATTACATGAATGCTGGGGATTCATGGACAGATTTCCCTTTTGCTGGGCTAGACTTCTGGCCAAGGTAATGAACATGAATTTCTGACATTTTGAAACTTACTCTGGATTCTTGCGACTTTACTAATTAAACTAAAATTCAATTTGCCCTTGCATAACATGATTCAATTTTCACTATTTATAAAAAAAAACCATGTCACGTGCCCTTGGATGTAGTAATGCAGAAGATTGTTGACGTTGTGTACAGTGTGGGTCATTGTGCCGTATGAACATTCCAAAGGATGCTGGTGAAGTACCAGTGAATCGAATTCTCTGATGAATTGATACCGATAGAAGGAAAATCCCAGTACAGTGGCGACATAACATTGCCTGTGATCAACGCAGGAAGCCACGGTAAACGAACACAGAATTCAATTATGCCCATTTTCACCACATTTTACTATGTTATTTTCCTGAACCTGATGCTCCATAATCGATGATCCATCATCAGTATAACCTCCTCTGCGCTGTGTCTCATTTCAGATCTTCAGCAAAAAAGGAGTAATTGGTTTGAGGGGCCCGTTGGTAAGATCAGTAGCCATTGGTCATCAGTACACGGCAGCTCCAGTGGTGCAATTCGTCAGTTTGATGTAATTGCACGACAGACTGGAAGTGCGTAAGGTGCCAAAGTTGCACATTCGGTTCTCGCCAGGTGTTGGTTTTACTGATAGTGACCAGAGATGATTGCAACTTCAAGCTGAAGAACAGTTCAAACACCGAATATTACACCACAAAAAAGTTCATTTTGGCCCTAACGTTGCACCGATCCGTGATACCACACTGACTAGTATTTTAACCTCATAATCCGCAAGTTTATACAATGACCATTTCATTGCCCTCAAAGTTGTTGAGTCTACGAGTGTTGAAGGCAAGGCGTTCAGCACCCTTACTACTCACTGATAAAGGAACCTACCTCGTTATCTATCACTCTCATTTTACATCGATGTGCCCTTGTGCCACAATTACCATTTGAAGAAAAATGCCTTCACTGTCCACCTTATGGCAACCTCTGATCATCTTCTATGTCTCTCTAAATTCACCCCTCAAACTTCTTGTTACCATCAAAAAAACGCCTCAACTCCCTAAACCTTTCCTCTTAAGACCATCTCTCCATAGAAGGCAACATCCTAGAAAATGTTCTCTGCACCCTTTCCAATGCTTTCATATCCATCGTATAATGTGGCGACCAGAAATGCACGCAGCTCTACGGGTGCGGCCACACCAGTTAATTTCTGGAGCTGCAAAGTGATAATTTCACTCTGACACTGATTCACTCTCCCAAGAAAAACTAACACACCATGCTCCTTGCAAAAAAACGTGTCAACGTGGGTGGTAACTTTCCGAGTTTTATATACATGGGCACCAAGATCGCTCTGCACATCTACACTTCCAAGAATATTACAATTAGCCAAGAACTCTTTTTTCTTGTTGCTCCTTCCAAAGTAAATTATCTCACAATTTTCCACATTAAAATCCATTTGCCACTTCTGTGGTCAGCTCTGCAGATTATCCATGCCCCTCTGTAACCATCAGCAGATATTGGCACTATTGACAACATCGTCGATCTTAATGTCATCTGCAAATTAACGAATCCATCATTCCATGCTCAAATCCAGGTCATTTATAAAAATGACAAACAACAGCGGACACAAAAAGAAACCTCATAGTACACCATCAGTTACTGAATTCCAGGATTATCATTTCCCATGAACTGCCACACTCTGTCTTCTTTCAGCGAGCCAATTTCTGATCCAAACCGCTAAACCATCCTCAATCCCATGACTCTGTATTTCATGCAACAGCCGACAGTGCCTTACTGAAAACCATATCCACCACATCAACCACTTTACTCTCATCCACCTGTTGGCTCACCTTCTCAAAGACCTCAATAAGGTTTGTGAGGCACAACCTGCTATTCATAAAATTGTACTCACTATCCCAAATCAACTTCTTCCTTTTTCGATGATCATAAATCCTATCTCTCAAAATCTGTTCCAAAAAGTTAGCTGCAAGAAAGCTAAGGATCACTGTTCTATAATTACCAGCATTGTCTCTACTCCCCTTCGTGAAGAAGGAGACAATATTTGCTAAACTCGGGTCTTCTAGCACTAATGACATAAACACTGACGAAATGAAGCTTATAGTCAAAAGTTCTGCAATCTCCTCCCACGATTCGCAGAGAATCCTCGGATACATCCCATCAAGTCCAGGGGACAAACCTATTTTTAGACTTTCATGAATTGCTAACAACTCCTCTTTATGAATGTCAATTTCGTTTATTCTAATAGGTTGCATCTCAATACTCTCTTCGACAACATTGTCTTTTTCATTTTTGATATGATAAAAAAAATCCATTCAGCGTCTCTGCTATCCTTAGACCCCGCTGACAACTTCGTACTTCTGTTCTTGACAGGCCATAATCATATGCTAGACATTCTTTTATTCTTGAACTATCAATTGAAAGCTTCAGGATTGTTCCTGCCAGACAAAGACTTCTCATGCCTCCTCTTCGCTCGAATAGCTCTCTCTTTCGGCCCTTCCTGGTTAGCTTTTAATTCCCAAGCGTCCTACCTCAGCCTTCATGTCTCATGTTTACATACGCCTCCTTCTCCTTCTTCTCAAGAGATTCAACTTCTTCAGTAAACCCAGCTCCCTGTGCCGACCTCATTTTCCCTGCATGAAGAATACATACTTACCAAGGACATGCCGTAGGTTTACCCCGAACAAGCTCCATATTTCAGGTGTGCACAACCCTCTAAGTTACTTTCCACATGCGGTACATCTCAACTCTTGACTAATCGCATCATAATGGCCTTTCTCCCCGCGATACCTTATGCTCTGCAATAAATACATATTCCTATCCATCACTAAATAAACATAACCGAATTGTGGTCACTATCAACCAAGTGCTCACTTAACTCCAAAGAGAACAGGGTGGCACGGTGGCATAGTGATTAGCACTGCTGCCTCACAGCGCCTGAGACCCGGGTTCAATTCCCGCCTCAGGCGACTGACTGTGTGGAGTTTGCACATTCTCCCCGTGTCTGCGTGGGTTTCCTCCGGGTGCTCCGGTTTCCTCCCACAGTCACAAAGATGTGCCGGGTCAGGTGAATTGGCCATACTAAATTGCCCGTAGTGTTAGGTAAGGGGTAAATGTAGGGGTATGGGTGGGTTTCGCTTCGGCGGGTCGGTGTGGACTTGTTGGGCTGAAGGGCCTGTTTCCACACTGTAATCTAATCTAAGAACAGCTGGCTGAGTTCATTACCCATAAGCAAATCCAATGTGGCTTTGCATCTTGTTGGCCTGTCTACATGCTGCGTCAGGAAACCCTACTGCACACATTGGACAAAAACTGACCGATCCGAGGTGCTGAACCGATAACATTTCCAATCAATATTTGGAAAGTTAAAGCTCCCCATAACAACTACCATGTCACTTTTGTTCCTATCCAGAATCATCTTTGCAATCTTTTCCTCCATATATCTAGAACATTTTTGTGGTGACCTCTACATTCCTGATTCTAATCTCCGTCCATTCTACCTCAGCAGATTCAGTCGTGTCCTCACCAATATCCTTTTTGCTACCAAAATACTGTCCTTGTCGAATAATGCCACATCTCCCCCTCTGAAACGACCCTCCTGTTCTGACTGAAAAATCGAAACTGAAGTACAAGGAACAACCATTCTCTTTAGTCCTCCGTTCATGTCTCTGAAATGGCAACAACATCGAAGTCCCAGGTAACAACACATGGCACCTACCCTATCCGAGATGCTTCCGGCGTTGAAGCAAACACACTTCAAGTCACCTTCATCCTTGCCAGTACACTCTTTTAAACCGGAAACGCTATTTATGACAAAACCACTCACAACCACCTGCAAACTGGAGCTACAATTCAGCTTCCCAATCCACGGCTGAATTCGTTCAAACCCTCATGAAGAGCTTTGGCAAATTATCCCCTCAGGGTATTGGTACTCTTCTAGTTCAGGTGAAGTCCATCCTATTTGTAAAGGTTCATCGACACCAGTATGGGCCCAACCATCCAGGTATTGGAATCTCTCCCTCCTGCACCATCCTTGCAACGACATTTTCAAATGCTCTCTCCCTACACTTCACCTCACTACGACGTAGAATGGGCAACAAATCATAGAGAACTCTGTTTGTTCTAGATTTAACATGTCGTCCTCGATCCCTCAAATTCTGCCATACATCCACATCACTTTTATTACCGATGTTGTTGGTGCATATGTGGACAATGACTTGGGGTTGCCCACCCTCTCCCTTAAGGATCCTGAAAACACGATGCGAGACATCACAAACCCTGGTAGCTGAGAGACAACACAGCAATCATGAGTCTACCCTATATCCACAGAATCTCAATCTGTTCCCATCGATATGGAGTCCCCAATAACAAATGCTCTCCTGCTCTCCCCCACCCTCTGAGAAAAAGGGGCAAACTCTGTGCCAAAGACCTATACCCAATGGCTTTCCCCTCGTAAGTCATCCTGCCCCAAAATAACAAATATGGTATGCATGTTACTGAGGGGCACGGCCACAGCAGATGCCTGCACTGTCTGCCTGTTCGCGTTTCGGCTCCCGACTGTATCCCATCTATCTATTATTTGTACCTGAAGTGTTACTGCCTCACTATTCCTTCGCTCAATTTCACTCAGACTCCAAATGATCTGACATCAAGCTACAGTTCCCGAAAGCAGTTGCCAAGGAGCTGGAGTTGGGTGCACGTCCCGCAGATGGGGATATCTGGGACATTATTGAAGACCCTTACCTCTCACATTCTACAGAAAGAAATTTCAAATGTCCGGCAATCCATTCCTAATATTGTCTACATACACACTCTTATATATATATATATATATATATGTATATATATATATATATATATATATATATATGTGTGTGTGTGTGTGTGTGTATATATATATATATATATATACGAACATATATACATGTATATAAAAATGTGTGTGCACTTGCATGTATGCGTGTGCGCATATATATTAAAAAGTTGCAAAAGAAAGTTGATTGAAACGGCATTTATGTTTTTTTAAGTGATTTTGTGGAATATTCTGTCGTTGGGAAATACGTCAGTTACTTACAACCAGCAGAAATACTCCCTGAGGAAATATCCATCTCTCAATAGAGATACAGAGGTGACGTTTGCAGATGTTGACGTTTCTCAAATCGCTGATCCTGTGCTGTGTTAAATTCTGGAAAGGATGTTTAGTTCGTTTCATGTTACTTATTTTGTTGCAACCTCGCACAGGCCATTAAAACAATCCAAAAATTATTAGATTTATCTCATTGGACAATGTTGTCGGCAAAACTGGAACCGAAATGATAAAGATGTTTCAAGTACTGCTTTAAAGATTATAGGATTCAAACAGGAACATTTTTCGAGTCTTGTCACTGGATATTTTGGGGGGAGAGGGTGAGACACAAATGGTCTCACTCCCTTCTCTGTGATTGCAGCCAAATGTCCAAGGCAATAGATGAAAAGAAAATGGTGCATTCCATCGACAGGTCAGTTCCCACTCACTATAGTATAATTTCGCTTTGATTGTCGCCATCGTATAAAGGGTTAGGTGAGTGGGGAGATCGGGATTCTGGTGGTAAACTGAGACATTGCGATAATTAATCCCACACTGTTGGCATCACTTTATATCATAAACCAATTATGCAGCGGACTGATCTTACCGACTTCCCTTTAATGCTGAGCTAACAGAAACAGCTCAGTTCTTTTACAATTTATGGAAGTTCACGTAGAATAAGCTGCTAAACATTTCTTCACAACCAGCACTTTCTACACTTAGCCGTACTCAGTTGGAGATGATATGTGGTCTATTTCCAATTAATGTTAACCAATTAGAAATTGTGCACCTAACGCTTACCCGGCCCGGCCGACCAGATTCCCTATCTTGGTGAAATTCACTCATTATGTTTCTGCACGCATTTTTACAAATACTTTAGAATCAGCTTCTGTCACATTTTTCCTGAAAAATAGTCATTTTCGATTTCAATTCTGTAGAATGAAAAAAAAAGTGCTCCAAACTTTTCCTTATCATTCATCGCTGGTTTTGAAGTTCGAAAGTCTAGTTATAGATCCATCTGAATGAAGGATTTTCCCTCCTGTTTACTCTCAGCAAATTCACATCATCAGGGAAACTTCCATATGGACGCAACTCAGTTTTACCTGGTTTCACGCCACATGATCTATTCATCTGTTCCAGCATCCCATGAAACCCCGCCTTGTCTTTTCTAATGGCGTTATGTCCAGTACTTCGTTGGCTTCCTTTCCATTCTTCCTGACGTCTTTTGATTCCAGTCATCGGCATCCATGTCTTTTATCATCTCTTTTATATCCCAGGGAAGTCCATCTTGAGAAAGAATGCTGTTCCAATGCAACACATGAAAACCCGCTCGAATGGTGTATACTGTCATTACCAGTATAGGGAAGATGGGAGCTAGTTCAGTCACAGGTGAATCGGTTGGTTGTCACACAATGGATCAACCACTGACTGGGAAATGACTGTTTTTCTTCACTTTTCTCCCCTCTTTGAACATGTACCAAAACAACACACTAAGGTATCATAGAATGCCGACAGTTAAGAAACTGGCCATTTGATGCAACAAATTCACACCGATCCTCCAGGGATTAACCCTCACAGAACAATTCCTTACCCTATTACTCTTCATTTGTTCCTGAATAAGGCAACTTACTGACAGTCGACCCATTTGGATAAATGCCATGTCTTAGGCTCTGTGAGGCAGCAGTGCTAACCAGTGAGCCACCTTGCGGCCTTGCAGCAATATTTCAAGGCACATGCGGACGCGTGTAAAATGCGTTTCCTGTCAAAGATGCTCCGATTTTGTTGTTGTCCTTATTAGTAACAATAATCCTGCTTCCCTGACCAGGCATTGAAAGCAAACCACAGCGGTGATAGTGCTGAATTGTAACCACTAGCTGACATTTAGGACGGCAGGTGCAATTGCATCTTCTCTTAACAGCATAGATTTTTTCCAGCGATGAGAAGTTTCTTCCAAAATACTATTCGTGACACCGAGCTTTTACAGCACAGAATAATGCATTATGTCAATGCCAGTCTAGCAAACATCCATCCATTCTCATTTCCAGCTTCCAGTAGCCCGCAGCCTGACTTCTGAAGTGTTCATCTCAAAGAGACGTTCCCTGCAAAGGTTTAATCTTAAATGAAGAAGCGAATGAGACTCAAGTCAGATTCCATTACATTTGATCATTTGCTGCGGGAGAACTGAACCGCATTTTCAACCAAAGAGGGAAATATACACACACATCTTGTGAGAATGACAAAGGCCTTAGGAGTGGCCAACCTTCAGAAATTGGGGAATTGAACTGTTTGCCTCTTCTTTCTTCACTTCGGGCTTTAAACCCCGATTCTGTTTGCATAAGCAAAGGGGTAAACCGGCAGGCGACTGTCCTTCGAGGAATGGCACAGTCGTGAATAATTGGTACATGCTAATTGTTGAATTCTCCACCTGTTGAGGTAGCCTGGCTAGCTGTGCTCTTCCAGCCTCCTACCTGTTTCATTGGGATTCCAGCAGATTCCTGCCTCGACATAAGGAATGGAAGCATTCAGCCGCTTCGCTGTACGTTTTCCTCCCTCACTATTTCACCGTTACTTTACTGCTTCGACTGTATCACGTTGTTCTTGGGCATTCTTGGCATCAGATGCTTGTCGTCCTTATGTTCCTCGAAGTAGAAACACAGATGGGGATTTCGAAAGTCAAGCAGATGAGGTTAGGTCCGTGGGGAAAATCACTTCACGATGTTCCCTCAGAAATAATTCCAAGCAACACGGAAAATGCTTCTGTGAATGTTTGTTGCAACAGTTGTAAACACATTTAGCAAGGCGCAAGTAAGATTCGAATACACGACCAAAGGTTGATAAGACCAATGGTCTAGCCTCTGAGCTATGGATCCACCGGCAAAGAAAGCGTTTTTTTCTGACTATCAGAAAATGATGAACTCTAGCACAGCAAATTCCGTCGTCCGAGGTTCGTGATGCAAGCTTCGTTTTCTGTTTTAAAATACGACTTGAAACCCATTTCTTTGATCACTTGTTTGACATAACACTTTGTCAGCTTCCCAATATCTCATAATGTGACTGCGATCAAAATTTGTTTAAACTCCCTCCAGAGGAACAGCCTTGAAGTTTCCATTATGTGAAAAGCACGATGTAGTATTGATATCAATTAATTGCCCTTAATTTCAACAAAGATTACAGCTTTTCTTCTTCCGTTGTTGACTAATTCGTTTCCTATAGCATTGTGCAATTTACGTAGTGAAGAGATTTCACAATTTATGACCTTGGTAGATGAAGTTTAGGCACCAAACGTGGAACAGTTCAAATCGAACATACTCCGGAGATTGGAATTCCAGGCTATGCAGGTATCTGAGAGTGCGTTTTAAAACAAAATCTTGGGTGTCGTGTTCACTGGCTGTGTTGGCATTTATTGAACAACACTAATTGCTCTTGAGTGAGCTGGAGGACATGACAGTGATAGACAGAGCGAAGAAAGTCAAGAGATTTGCAGAAATGTTATAAAAAGGTTGAATTTAGCTGCCCGGTAATGGGTGAACAACCCTGGTTGTTAATACTCCCACGTGCAGCAGAGTTGTCGAAAGATCTCAGGACCACATCTTTGGGTGAATAACCCGCAATCCCTGCCCTTCCAGCATGTGGGAGCCCGTGTGGAAAGATAAAGCTGCGAAGGCCGCAGTGCACGTTTGGGAAAATGTGCAGTGGTAAAAATATCATTCAGGTCAGGAACAATGGAACACTGAACAGAACGCAAGTGCACCCTTGAATAGTGGCAGAGGGAGTTAGGCCAGAGCAGAGGGGGAATTTGAGAGAACGGATGGAAGTGTGTTACCACCGTTTAATCCAAACGAATGGATGAGAGTTTGAGCTGTAGAAGAGCGGAGACATGGAAGAGTTAATGATGTTAATGAGGTGCAAGTAGGCTGACATGGTGACGATGGCGATATGTGGTTGAAAGCACAAAACGCGGTGAAGGATGTCACTATGGTTACGACGTGACTCGTTCAGACTCAGACAGTTGCGAGGGAGAAGGTTGAGTCAGTGGCGAGGCATTTTGTCCTCGCACATGGTCAATGATGCTTTCCAGCTCATCTCATCCATTTGCCGCAACTCCACTCTCAAAATCCATCCCTCAGACAAGGACAGAGCTCCCTTATTCATCACTTTAAATTCCAGCAACCTCCGCAGACATCATGCCATTCTCCGACATTTCCACCACCTGAAAATGAACCCCACCACCTAAGATGTGTTTCCCTCCCCACCCCTATCCGCTTTCTATAAAGATCATTCCCTCTGCGACTCCCTTGTCAAGTGCACCCCCCTCACCAAACCACCCTCCCCTCCCGCCTCATTCTCATTTCAACACGGGATTTGCAAAACCTCCACCCACACCTCCACTCTGTCGCAGGCCTCAAAGGAGCCTTCCACATCCATTAGAGTTTTACCTGCACTTCCACACATGTCATTGAATGTATCCGTTGCTCCTGATGCAGTCTACCTATTCAAAGTTTGTGCGAAGATTTGTAGCTCGGGTGCTCGTTGTTGTGGCTCTGTTCGCCGAGCTGGAAGTTTTTGTTGCAAACGTTTCGTCCCCTGGCTAGGCGACATCATCAGTGCTTGAGAGCCTCCTGCGAAGCGCTTCTTTGATGTTTCCTCCGGTGTTTATAGTGGTCTGTCCCTGCCGCTTCCAGTTGTCAGTTTCAGCTGTCCGCTGTAGTGGTTGGTATATAGGGTCCAGGTCTATGTGTTTGTTGATGGAGTTTGTGGATGAATGCCATGCCTGTAGGAACTTCCTGGCTGTTCTCTGTCTGGCTTGCCCTATGATAGTAGTGTTGTCCCAGTCGAATTCATGAGCAAAACTAATGTAGTGTACAAAATACCATTCAAGGACTGCACAAAACACTATATAGGACAAACAGGAAGACAGCTAAAAATCTGCATACATGAACATCAACTAGCCACGAAACGACACGACCAGCTATCCTTAGTAGCCACACATGCAGCCAACAAGCAACATGAATTCGACTGGGACAACACTACTATCATAGGGCAATCCAGACAGAGAACAGCCAGGGAATTCCTAGAGGCATGGCATTCATCCACAAACTCCATCAACAAACACATCGAACTGGACCCAATACTACCAACCACTACAGCGGACAGCTGAAACTGACAACCGGAAGTGGCAGGGACAGTCCACTATAAACACCGGAGGAAACATCAAAGAAGCGCTTCGCAGGAGGCTCCCAAGCACTGATAATGTCGCCTAGCCAGGGGACGAAACGTTTGCAACAAAAACTTCCAGCTCGGCGAACAGAGCCATATTGTGGAAACAGAAGACCTAATTACAGTTCGCTTCAGAAAACACCCCCGGACACCCGTAACAAACAACATCACTGACCCGTGGCCGAACACTTCAACTGTCCCTCCCAATCAGCCAAGTTCATGCAGGTCCTGGGCTTCCATCGCTCTCATGAACTGTCCCATGTATCAGTCTTCCTTCCCACCTATCCGCTCCGCACTGCTCTGCGACCAATCACCACTACACCCACCTCCATCCACCTATCACACTCTCAGCTACCTTGTCCCAGCCCCATCCACTCTAATTTGTCTCTCTACCCCCTCGCTTTACAAGTTTATTTCCTGATGATGGCTCTTGCCCGAATCGTCGATTCTCCTACTCCTTGATTGCTGCCTGCCCTGCTGTGCTTTTCCAGCAGCACACTTTCGACTCAGGAGCGAGGCAGAGGATTTTGATTTCGGGACTGAAGACAGAGGTCTCAGCTTTGCCATGATGCAATTGTGAGAAATGTCTGCTCCAACAGAACTGCATGTCAGACAAGGCAGGACAGCGTTTGACCTGGAAGGAACAGGGAGGTGATCGTGTTTATATCCACCTGCAGATCTATTTGTTCTCTGTGGTGGATGCTGTGTGCATGAAAGATTCTGACGAAATTCTGGTCACATTCTAAGTGTCGAAAATCCCTCACCCTCAGACCATATCTTAGAAAGTATCCAGAGTCTTGTGAAAGTTGCTTTCCCGCACTCATTTTTGGATAACACCAATTTCGCAGGATATTAGAAGGGGAAGATTTACAAACCAATCTCTCCGCCGAGATCTGGTAAAGTCGCACATTTTATCACAAGTAGAACTTGATCAGATAAAGAACATGAAAGGAAAAAAAAAACCTCTGGTTACAGTGAGAGAGAAATCGTTCTCTTATTGTGTGTGTG
Source organism: Chiloscyllium plagiosum (assembly GCF_037043375.1). Taxonomy (NCBI): domain Eukaryota; kingdom Metazoa; phylum Chordata; class Chondrichthyes; order Orectolobiformes; family Hemiscylliidae; genus Chiloscyllium; species Chiloscyllium plagiosum. The sequence goes on along the minus strand of NW_028270182.1, from coordinate 50,775,987 downwards.
GACAATGGTTCTACCCATCATCAGAGCTCACAAACCACAAATGCAGTCATACTAAGGAAAGTCTATGGAAATGTGCGTATTCATTTCCTTGTCTGAGCTGAATTCCCATGGAGGTAACGATTCCCGGAAAAAGCGATTCACCTGCTCAGAGTGTGGAAAGGGATTCACTCTGTCTCTGACCTGCTGCAGCACCTGCTCGTTCAAAATGAGGAGAAACCATTTTAATGTCTGGACTGCCGAAAATGCTTCAAAACGTCCAGCACAACGCCCATACTAATTAGAAACCTTTCATCTCGCCAGACATTGGAAAATGTTATCAAAACTCTGTGTGCTTCATCTCTGAGAAATATGCTCACATGAATGAGAGACCTTGAAGAATTCTGATCTACGTGCTCACCCGGAAGGAAAGACATCTTTTTTTCCAAATCGATGTGACTTGCTGTAAAAGTCCGAGTGACCGGATGGGTCATCACCTTTCTCACAATATTAACGTGTCTTTCTAAATGCCCTGACTGCAGGAAGTGCTGCACAAGTTCCTGGAGACGAACGTGTCATCAACGTGTTCACACTGTGGAAAGACATTATTCACTCTAAAAGTTTCCAGGGGCAGTTTATCATTAACATCTTCACACTAAAGAGAGACCTATCAAATGTATAGTCTGTGGGATGTGCTTAACAGTCTCTGTAGACCTGATGTCCCTTCCACATTTTCACAATGTGAGAGACGTTTCAAGTGTAGTTATTCTAGGAATCTAAGGTTATTCTAGTTAGATTAGATTAAATTACAGTGTGGAAACAGGCCCTTCGGTCCAACAAGTCCACACTGACCCGCCGAAGCGCAACCCACCCATACCCCTACCCCTACATTTATCCCTTACCTAACACTACAGGCAATTTTTAGTATGGCCAATTCACCTGACCTGCACATCTTTGGACTGTGGGAGGAAACCGGAGCACCCGGAGGAAACCCACGCAGACACGGGGAGAACATGCAAACTCCACACAATGGAGCCTGAGGTGGGAACTGAACCCGGGTCCCTGGCGCTGTGAGGCAGCAGTGCTAACCACTGTGCCACCGTTTCCTTCCGGGTGAGCACGTAGATCAGAATTCTTCAAGGTCTCTCATTCATGTGAGCATATTTCTCAGAGATGAAGCACACAGAGTTTTGATAACATTTTCCAATGTCTGGCGAGATGAAAGGTTTCTAATTAGTATGGGCGTTGTGCTGGACGTTTTGAAGCATTTTCGGCAGTCCAGACATTAAAATGGTTTCTCCTCATTTTGAACGAGCAGGTGCTGCAGCAGGTCAGAGACAGAGTGAATCCCTTTCCACACTCTGAGCAGGTGAATCGCTTTTTCCGGGAATCGTTACCCCCATGGGAATTCAGCTCAGACAAGGAAATGAATACGCACATTTCCATAGACTTTCCTTAGTATGACTGCGTTTGTGGTTTGTGAGCTCTGATGATGGGTAGAACCATTGTCCACACACACAATAAGAGAACGATTTCTCTCTCACTGTAACCAGAGGTTGTTTTTTTTTCCTTTCATGTTCTTTATCTGATCAAGTTCTACTTGTGATAAAATGTGCGACTTTACCAGATCTCGGCGGAGAGATTGGTTTGTAAATCTTCCCCTTCTAATATCCTGCGAAATTGGTGTTATCCAAAAATGAGTGCGGGAAAGCAACTTTCACAAGACTCTGGATACTTTCTAAGATATGGTCTGAGGGTGAGGGATTTTCGACACTTAGAATGTGACCAGAATTTCGTCAGAATCTTTCATGCACACAGCATCCACCACAGAGAACAAATAGATCTGCAGGTGGATATAAACACGATCACCTCCCTGTTCCTTCCAGGTCAAACGCTGTCCTGCCTTGTCTGACATGCAGTTCTGTTGGAGCAGACATTTCTCACAATTGCATCATGGCAAAGCTGAGACCTCTGTCTTCAGTTATTATAGGAATTTAAAATCTTAGAGAGAATTGTAAGGGATAGGATTTATGAACATCTGGATAGGAATAATGTGATCAAGGATAGTCAGCATGGTTTTGTGAAGGGCAGGTCGTGCCTCACAAACCTTATTGAATTCTTTGAGAAGGTGACTAAGGAGGTGGACGAGGGAAAAGCGGTAGATGTGGTGTATATGGATTTTAGTAAGGCGTTTGATAAGGTTCCCCATGGTCGACTATTGCAAAGAATACGGAGGTATGGCATTGAGGGTGAGTTGGAGGTTTGGATTAGGAGTTGGCTGGCTGGAAGAAGGCAGAGGGTAGTAGTTGATGGCAAAGGTTCATCTTGGAATGCCATCACTAGCGGTGTTCCGCAAGGATCTGTTTTGGGACCATTGCTGTTTGTCATTTTTATAAATGATCTGGAGGAAGGGTTAGAAGGTTGGGTGAGCAAGTTTGCGGATGACACGAAAGTCAGAGGAGTTGTAGACAGTGAGGAAGGATGTGGCAGGTTACAGCAGGATATAGATAAGCTGCAGAACTGGGCAGAAAGGTGGCAAATGGAGTTCAATGTAGCTAAGTGCGAGGTGATTCACTTTGGTAAGAGTAACAAAAAGATGGGGTACTGGGCTAATGGTCGGATACTTGGTAGTGTGGATGAGCAGAGGGATCTTGGTGTCCATGTACACAGATCTTTGAAAGTTGCCACCCAGGTAAATAGTGCGGTGAAGAAGGCATATGGCGTACTGGCTTTTATTGGTAGAGGAATTGAGTTCCGGAGTACTGAGGTCATGTTGCAGTTGTATAAGACTCTGGTGCGGCCGCATCTGGAGTATTGTGTCCAGTTTTGGTCGCCATACTATAGGAAGGATGTGGAGGCACTGGAACGGGTGCAGAGGAGGTTTACCAGGATGTTGCCTGGTATGGTAGAACGATCGTATGAGGAAAGGCTGAGGCACTTGGGGTTGTTTTCATTGGAGGAAAGAAGGTTTAGGGGTGACTTGATAGAGGTGTACAAGATGATTAGGGGCTTAGATAGGGTCGACAGTGAGAATCTTTTTCCACGTATGGAGTCAGCTATTACAAGGGGGCATAGCTTTAAATTAAGGGGGGGGGTAGGTATAGGACAGATGTTAGGGGTAAGTACTTTACTCAGCGAGTCGTGAGTTCATGGAATGCCCTGCCAGTAGCAGTGGTGGACTCTCCCTCATTATGGGCATTTAAGCGGGCATTGGATAGGCATATGGAGGATAGTGGGCTAGTGTAGGTTAGGTGGGCTTGGATCGGCGCAACATCGAGGGCCGAAGGGCCTGTACTGCGCTGTATTCTTCTATGTTCTATGAATAGGTTCAAGCGTTCATCTCAACTCTCAGTACACCAGCAAGTTTGCAGTGGGCAGAAAGCATTTACTTGCTCCATGTGAGAAACACAGTTAGCTCACTCATCGACCCTGCTGAGACAAAAGAGGGATCCCACTAAGGGAAAGAATTCACTCACTCATCGACCCTGCTGAGATAGTGCAGAGATTACATATCTCAACAGCGATTTAACCTTGTTGTTCATCATATTCAGATCTGAAAGCAAAATTTTGATATTCTGGATAAAAATCAAATAAATCAGCTTTGTATTAAATTCATTGTCAGATGTCATTGGAAGGATGGGTTTACCGAGTACTTAAAGCATCAGCACAGGTTCTCAAGGGGATATAATGTCTGACATGTATATTAGACATCTGTGAGGAGGTAATGAGCAAGTAAGACGAAGCCTACCCTGTAGAGGTGACCAGTTGGAATTTCCAAAAGGCTTTTGGCGAGGTACAGTATGAAAAACTGTTCAATAATGGGCAACTTCTACTTTAGACGATGGTGTGTTTGGAGTTTCCACATCCTCTCCGTTTCTGCCTGGATTTCCTCCCCAGACGAAAGATGCGTCGGTGACCTTCTTTGGGCATGGGGAATGCAGAGTTACAGGAATTGGGTAGAGGTGTGAGTTTGGGTGTGATGTCCGTTGCAGGATTAGGGGGTCTTCCTGGGCCGAATGGCCTGTTTCCACATTGTAGGTATTATATTAGGACAAGGTTGTTCGCAGGGATTAAGGCTTTTATCATATGAATTTCTTTTTTTTTAAAAGGTCACAATTTCCATATAAACATATGATTTCAATTGAATCTGTTGAATGATATAAGGAGGGGATGGGCATTCTTAAAGAGGACATCATAAAGGTCAAGCGAGAATGTCAGATCGCCTTAGCACGTAAAGTTAAGGATATAATCTAAAGAGATTCCACAAGTACATTAAGAACTAGAGACAAATAGGACCACTTTAAGATGAAAGAGCTCATTTTTGTTTTTAACCTCAGCAGATGGAGAGATATATAATGTTCACTTCGTGGAGAACGAAATGGACCCTACAACTAAATATTGATGTTTATAAAGTCGTTTCCATTGTAAAGGGCAAGTGCTGGAGGACTTGGAAAATATGAAGATGGATATTTCTCTGGAATTTGATCTCATGTATCCCAGAACTTTGTGGCAAGTTAGGGAATGAAACTGTTGGGCCTTTCGTAGAAATAATTGTGTAAGCTATTACTATGAGTGAGGCTCCGAAAAAACGGGGAGTGGCTAATTTTGTGCTTTTGTTAAGAAAGGGTTACATGGAGAATCCTGGAAACGATAGACCTGTGTTTCTGACCGTGGTCTTAAGTAAGTTGTTGGATGAAATTATAAACGATCGGCTTTCAATGCATTTGGAGATACAAGGAATAAATGGGAATAACCAGAATGTTTTTGCGCGAGGGAAGTTGTATCTCACAAACATGACTGAGTTTTCGAGGGCATAACTAATATGATTGATCCGGACAAAGTGGTAGGTATTGCTCACTTGAACTTTAATAAAAGCTTTTTCAAGGTTCCACATGTTTGCCTGATTCAAAAAAGTGAGATCACAGAGAGTTCGGTGAGATTTCCAATTCGATATAAAATTAGATTAACAGCAGGAGGCTGGGAATAGCAGTGGAAAGTAGCTTTCAGATTGGAGGACTATTACCGATGGTATCCCACGAGGATCGATGCTTAGCCCACATTCATTTTTTATTTAAATAAATGATTTAGGTGAGAAGATAAAAAGCGTGGTAAGAAATTTGCAAAATTTGTCGGAAAAGGGACAATAAAAAGGTGATGGAAGATTGTGAAGAGATTTTCTCGTCAGGTCAATTCCTCTCTCTGTCCTCGAGATTTAAAGCGTGGGGGAGTGGGGTTGGGGCGGGACAGTGAATGGCCATCCGTCCATCGTACAGACCAGGTTATCAAACGTCCATCTATTCTCGTCCCAGTTTGCAGCATTTGCGCCATAACTTTGAGTGTTCTGACTCTCCAGGGGAAATGTCAATGAGATTCGCTCTGTGAGCTTAAATGACACAACGATGGTGTTTTAAAAAAATTCTCAAGGTCAGGTTCGTAGGAGAGTAGTCTGGCACAGAACAAACGACCAAGAGGCGAGACTGCTAGAATATGGGCATTTTATTCCCCGCAGCGTCGCACAACGGGTCTGGCTTATACTCACTCTACATGTTACAAAAACTGGGAGCCGTCAGTTCTCGTAGAGCGGTTGCCAACAACCCACGCTCGGCGGTTAAACGTAACCCCGGAGCAGACTCACCGAACTGGAGACTTTTTCAGCTGATATACTCTTTTCCAGATATAAACATTCATGTGAACAGCAGAGCAAGGCTAAAAAACACATTCCATTCTGGTTACATACAGATAAGAAGATTCACACGGGACTAAGCAACACCTCCATTCCGGTTAGATTCACACATGTATTGGGACATAATTTTTAACCGTTTCACCACATTCCACTGCTTGGAATTTTACACCACATTCCACTGCTTGGCCCAATACATGTGTTACATTATGATTCACACATGTATTGGGACATAATTTTACACCACATTCCACTGCTTGGCCCAATACATGTGTTACATTATGCTTAATTCAGTTCAATTCGTTTCAGTTAATTTCAGTTCAGTCAATTCAGTGTAATTCAATTCAGCTCAGTTCAGGTCTGTTCAGTTCAATTCAATTGTGTTCAATTCAGTTCCGTCCATTTCAATTCAATTTAGCTCAGTTCCATTTTGTTCCGTTCAATTTGATTCACTTCAGTTCCACTCAGTTCAGTTCAGTTCAATCCCATTCAATTCTGTTCTTCAGCTTTTTGGACATGCCCACATCCTCCGCTGTACCCCAGGCAAGGGGTTCTTCGGCAGGACTGGGATCCTTTCTCAAACAAACTGCCACGTGCATGCCCACATCCATGCCATCCCGGGACGGTCGGGACCTCCACAGTTTGTTCTTCTGGTTTCTTAGTCTTTTTCCAAAACATTGTTCTGTATCAAAATCTCTCCTCAATTGCGATTGATCCTGCCGACTACGCCAAATGTTTTAAAAAAATTCTCAAGGTCAGGTTCGTAGGAGAGTAGTCTGACACAGAACAAACGACCAAGAGGCGAGACTGCTAGAATATGGGCATTTTATTCCCCGCAGCGTCGCACAACGGGTCTGGCTTATACTCACTCTCCATGTTACAAAAACTGGGAGCCGTCAGTTCTCGTAGAGCGGTTGCCAACAACCCACGCTCGGCGGTTAAACGTAACCCCGGAGCAGACTCACCGAACTGGAGACTTTTTCAGCTGATATACTCTTTTCCAGATATAAACATTCATGTGAACAGCAGAGCAAGGCTAAAAAACACATTCCATTCTGGTTACATACAGATAAGAAGATTCACACGGGACTAAGCAACACCTCCATTCCGGTTAGATTCACACATGTATTGGGACATAATTTTTAACCGTTTCACCACATTCCACTGCTTGGAATTTTACACCACATTCCACTGCTTGGCCCAATACATGTGTTACATTATGATTCACACATGTATTGGGACATAATTTTACACCACAGATGGTACTGACGGTTGACTGGGTTGCAACACCTTTGAGGAAAGTATTCTCATGTTCACACACAGAGGCAGACGCGCAGGCACATTCCCTGACAGTGACAAAGTCCTCATAATTATATGCACTCCACGTGCTTTACGTCCGCAAGTTTCTCTGGTGAAAGGCGGCTTTAAGTGGAATACAAGCCACTTCTCCAAAAAATGTGAACCGTTGCTGTGAGCTGCGATATGAAGTGGATACTGAGCTGAAATAGTCCCTCACGCTTCGCAAGTGTAACTTTCAGTAACACAAATCCCACCAAATCAAGGCATCTTGTTCCTGGGATCTGACAGGATAGCGCCCAGCAAACATTCCTCACTAAAACTACTGACACACGGCAAACTCTAGACACTTTCACGTCTCGTCTCATCTCGTTCTGTTTCTGTCCCTGTCACACCTCCAGATTCCTCTTCATGTCTAGTCCCGAGATCAAAGAGCTGTTTGATACAAATGCAGACACATTGAGAAAGTGATGTTTATTTCAAAAGCAGAATCAGGGAATGTAAGCTGCGAGGACTTGCTCACGGCAGGGCAATAAGGCACCACGGTTTCATGTCCTGATTATCGTATAGACTGATTCCACCAATGGGCACCGTACCAGTTATTACCAATTAAAATCTTCCCATGAATACCGTGACTAACAGAAAGTAGCTTCGACTCCTTCCTCGCCGAGGGGCATTTTGCAAACAATGTCCTGTTCCTTCACAAACTGAGTTTTTCTCAGCTGGCCATGGATGTGTCGAGCACAGAAAATGCCCATTGTCCCACTAAGTCTGCACATTCCAATACAATCCCCTGAACTGTTCTTACCTCATTTGGCAGCACTTTGCTCAAAGGCTCAAACGAATTCAGCAATGTAAGTGTTCGACTATATGGGTCTTTCATGCTTTGGAGGTTTCCGCCTTTTCAATCATGACAGGCGGTTGGTTGCAGTTTCCCAAGCTTCCTTATCTGGGTTATATGCATTTTACTTCATCCTGCGATTTGAATTTCAAACAAAAAAGCAGAGAACAAACACACTTCAAGTTCACTCTCGACTCTCAATCACAGTCAGCAAAGTGCTTAACTGCATGAGGAACTCACAGTGGATTTAACGCCCATCACCTCAATCACTTGGCCACACCTGCAGAAGTACGCTACTAAACTGGCTTCAAGTTCTCCCTCTCTGTGGAGCTGAGGGACAGACAATCATTGTTAGGTTTGTTTGAATTGAATCACCACAGCTTCGACAGGGTAAAATGTCAGGATATGTTGAGTAATCAATCTCGATATTTCAAATTATCATTCATTTAGAAGCAGACAGAGATTGCAAGATAAACTAAGCATGTTTGGCAGCATCTGGAGATAGAGGAACAGAGACAACGATTCAGAGATTCGTCAGGAGTTTCTCAGAACTCTGTTTTTCTCACAGGGTCTTCCATTCCTGCCGAGTTCCTTGAGCAGTATTTGTTTTAGTCAGAGATTCCCAACATCCGCAACACTTTACTAGCCATTAAACAATAAAGAAACACATTTGTCGTTCCTCACTGGATAGGTTTTCCGATTGGGAGCATATTCCTGAACCTACTAAAAACACGAAACTGCACAGTAAAGGAGTCGGATGGATAAGAACAGCGACCGCTCCATGCGTGGGAAGACCCTATCGGTTAACAGCCAAACGAGAGAATTAATTGCTCCACAGAAACTGGGGAGTTCCTTGTAGCAAGCCCCTTGCAGGATCTCATAAAGAAGACTGTTAGCGAATTCAAGAATTCGCCTGCCCTTCGTAGAATGACAATTGCCCTCGATTGGTTTGACGTTTCCAAAATGAATCCTGGGGCATTCGTTGTGGAAAATGGGAACAGTCTGATCCAACGCCTTGCCGACACAGTCATGTCACCGGGAACCTATTCTCCTAAAACCGGGACCTACTCCCTTCGTGCCTCATGACGAACATATTCCTGACCACGGTAAAACCCCGGAACTGTGCAGCTGAAGGAAAAAGGATGGTGTGATTGTCACTCCCTTCCTGGGTCGTGGGAGAACAGCACCTGTTAGTGAAGAGCCGAACACACTGACTAACATCGCCACAGAGACTGATGAGCCAACGGCGTCAATGATCTCCGAATGCAAGCTTTAGTCTGCTCCTCCCCCATGGAAAATACTCCTTAATTAGCTTTACCTTTCGAAAATAAATCCTTGGAAATTCATTCCGAAGACATGGGAATACTCTGCTCCCACCCTCTAAAGACACAACCATGACACCAGGAACCAGTTCTCCTCCAACCGGGACCGTGTTTTTCCAGCCTTTCAGTGTCTTGTCTGTGACCGTGTTTTCTCCTTGTCCCGGAGCTGAAATGAGATTTGACGTCCTGACGTGCTGGAACGAGAATCTTTTCAATGTCACAGATAAGTTCATGTCCGGAGAGCATGAGAGTCAAAGCACTGGCCTCCACAATCACGGAAAGATTTCTAACCTGTCTCTGCTCAGTCGAACAGTTCATCGTTCATTCGCCTCTGGATCCGCTTCCCAAGGAATATATAAAGATTCAAAAAACTCGAGACTAGGATTTCTGCTTTGCTTCTTGACAGTTTCCCCACCTGCCAATTGGCAAATTTTTCCAAGAATCTCTTCACAACCCTTTGCTTTGCACTATGTCCAGAGATAAATAAATCTCACTTTGTGGAGAGATTCCTGACTCTGGGAATGTTTTGTTTGGAGCAAAGAAGTTTAATGGGAGATTTCTTGGGAATGTTTACAATGATGTAGGCGAAAACGGTGTGGATGGGCGCGTTGATGGTCAGGAGGAACTGCTGCCCCTAACCAGGGCAATTGAAAACACAACTTGTATCAAATAAACTCAGTGAAACCTACATATATGCCATGTGTTTGTTATTATCTGTGAATAGAGGAACAGAGCTAACGTTTTGAGTCAGATCCGTTTCTCGTTCAGAACACAAGTTTCCTGCGTGTCAACAATTGAGCAGACCTGAGAAAATATCGAGTTGTTGAGACGGGTTTTCTGGAGTTGCAGGGATAACTCATCCAACAGGAAATCATTTAAAATCAACAGTGAGGGGAACATGTTCTGTATTGATGAGAGATAGAGTGGATGGGAAGGATCCATTTCCATGAGCAGAGAGATTAACAATACGGCAATGGTCGAGTAATAAAGATGTTCTTGTATTTTTACAACGCTTTTCAGCACCACTTCAGTCACAGGCACTGAAGTAACTTTGAAGCAGATGTATCATTGTCAAAACTAAAGTGCTAATCTGGGCAGTTTGTTCAACCAGAGGTCAAAAAAGAGCACTGAGAACTGGCCCTGGAGAGGCCAGTGAGATTATGCTTTACCTTAAGCGTTTGTTCCTCTCTGGTCTATATCCAGAATAGTGCAGGACCGGTGGTTCTCATCTCAGGGGAAGGTGTTACACACTAAGACACAGATGAGCTGAATGTTCTCACGTTCAGAGGGTAGCAAGTATGTAGAAGTATTTACAGCAGAAGTCTGGCAAGACTCAGTATATTTAAACTTCAATTATCTCTCTATTAATGGCATGGAGCAAGTGGCAGAGTGAAATGTACACAAATGTGCTGACAATTCACACTCGTGGGAGCACATATTATGTTGAGAACGTGGCATTTCGCATAGACATATAGATAGGTTGAATGAATGGGGAATAACTTGTCAGATGCAGTTTCATGTCGGCATTATGAGGTCATGCACTTTGGTCGGAGAAGTCAAAACAAAGAACACTATTAAAATCGAGAGAAAGTAGAAGAAACGTGTGAAACAGAGGAATCTCATGCCTGACACAAACATGTTCAGTATCATATTCTTTCCCTAACAAAAAGTATGGCTTCCTTTCCGAATGCTCACAATGAAAGAGATGGTTTCCAAGGAAAGTAAAAAACCCTGAAACAAATAGCCTAATCGAAAACAAAGGAAAGAATTGAGTCGTTCCAATGGTCAACTTTGATGCTGATGGCTCTCTAAAATTTGTTTATAATGAAGCTGGAAGTGGGAATTGGGGGAGCTGGGGAGTGAAAGTCAGGTCACCCATGATTACTGTCATCCTTCGTGTGTTTTCCTCATTTTATTGTCTGTTTTATTTCGCATTGTGGTTACTGTGAGTGCGCTTGTAAACCACACCGCTGGTGACTTGTTTCCCAGACAGTTCTTCAACACGACTCGTAAGAATTCAACATTGTTTTCTCCTGAATCTAGGTAATCTCTAAACGCTTTGCAAATATCGCCAGAACCTCGACATTTTCCACGCCTGTCTGCCTTCTTGCAACACCAATTGATCCATCACTGTGCTCCTGCTGCACAAATCAAGAACGACCCAAACCGCATCAATTGCATCGAGGCTGCGAGCGCAGATACTGCAGCCGCTCCCCAGAGTCCGGGCAACTGTGTGATCACAGAAGCACACATTGAACAGGCAGGAAACCCAAAATAATTACAGTGCCAGAGGCCGTGCCAGGAACGGCACCTGAGAAACAACAGAAACACTCTTTTGAGCTACGGACCTGGTTATATTTCTCAATCAGCAATCGAAGTTTACATTGGTTATATCAACTGATCCCTCACTCAAAGAACCAACAACTGCTGCAAACGGAGGAGAAAATGAGTACTTTACAAACTGGACATCAGAGTCTAGAGTGCGGTGCTGGAAAACACAGCAGGTCAGACAGCATCTGAGGAGCAGGAGAATCGATGTTTTGGGCATGTGCCTGATGACTGGTCATGCCAGAAACGTCCATTCTCCTGCTTCTTGGATGCTGCCTAATCTGCTGTACTTTTCCAGCAACACCGTCTCCATTGCTGCAGACTGTCATACAATCCAAGCTTCCAGCCGCAGAATCAGCAACACTCAGTGTAATGAGTCAACCTATTGAGGACACCTAGCAGTGGTGTTTAGTGTCAAGTAGATCTTCATGAATGCGTGTCGTGAATTGTCTGTCCTGTATAATGTTCCCTGCTCTCACTACGTGCAACATTGTTTGACCATATTTGTATTGTACATGATGGGTATTGGGTCCATTGTTCTGGTGAGTTTTGTCTAAATGTCGCTTTCGGTTTATATTATCTCATAAATCCGAGTAGTCAAAGGCTGTCCGTTCCGATACATTTTTGATTGATGTGTTGGGTCTTGGCATGCCCTCCTAATGTTGTTTGTCTGCAAGGAATTTGCGGGAATATCTATCGTTGCAAAGCATTTCTGGAGGATCCAGTAAACACCACAATCAGTTGTACAGAGTGGCAATGCACAGACATGACGAGGTCAACAAATTCGACCAGAACAACACAACAATAATTGGACAATAGTGGGCAGCCAGAGATTTTCTAGAATGACGAAAATCATTCAATGACTCCATCAAAGAACATGTTGACCTGGACGTAACATACCGGGACCTGCAATGAACGACAAGAAGCAGCAACTGAAGGCAGTGGGAACGAACTCACACCAATTCGAAACGCTACAGGACAGCAGAGCTTCATAAGAGTCTCATCAGCCTTGAGGATGTCACTGAGAAAGGGCAGGAAACTGCTGCAAACCAACTTCCCAACACTAGCGAACATCCACACACCATCTGCAAACTTCACTGGAACTACAAATCTTTACACAAACCTTGAAACCCTGAAACAGTCAGGGCCGCCCCAGCGGGAGAATGAACCCTTGCATCCCACATGACAGCTGAGGATACGAAACGCCATACTCCAGTGGACGTCAGAGCGAACTGCTCTTGCAAGCTACTTGTGCGTGCTCTTGTCAAAATAACTGCTTGGTTATCCTCATCCAATTTTTCACCGTTTGACGTTGTGTGCCTTTAGCATTACAAATTTACATCTGTATATCTCTGAATTTTCTGAGACTTTCTGCCGTTCCAACACTTAGAGACAGTGAGTTCCAGATTCCAACCACTCGTTGTCTGATAAAAATTTTTATGTGCAGCTACCCAAACCTTTTTACTCTTATCTTCAATCTATGGCTCCTTGGTGATTGATCCCTCCATCAAATGTTTCGTTAAGTGTACATAATCCATACCGCTCATCATTTCCTACATCTCAATACTGTCTCTTCTCAATTTCCCAAGCTTTCAGAAAAACAACGCCAGTCTGTCTAAACTCTTTAATAGTTGAAGTTCTTCAATCCAGATCATATATTGGCAAATCACTTTTCCATCGGTTCCACAGCTGTCATATCACTGCTATAATGTGAATTACAAAATTGTACACAATACTCTATCGAGAGATGAATGATGACTTGAAATAAATGTGGGTAGACAAGAGATATTGATCTTTTCCAATAAAGTCATTCGTTCGATACTGTTCTGTGCCCTTTTCATGAACCCAATGCTCCAATGATCTCTGATCCATGTAAATAAATCACTCTACGTGAGGATTCAAAACCCAATCACATTGTCTGACAGCATTAAGTGGCTTAATGGTCCGGATGGTGATATCGGGGCACGTTCACCTAACAAGAGTGACAGCTACAGCACAGACTGAATGATGTCAATGTGAAAGTGAATGTTAATTTTTGCAATGCCCCAGTGACATGGGAGGAGGGATGGAAAGGGGGAATAGTGATTGTTAAAGGGAGAAAAATCTCCGAGATTGGGTGTTGAGAGTGGCGGCTTGAAGCATTAAAACCAACACCTGAGTGAATATTTTCATCTTAAAATTGATTGTGTCCTTTCTGCGTTTGTTTTGCACAGGTTATGTGGAGTAACATAGAACAAATGCGCATTACTGATACTCGGATTTGAATGGAGGTAGCTTGACCACAACGCAGAGGACGAACCACTATTTGATGACATGAAAAAGCACAATACAAAAAGCAATTAATGCAATGGCAGAGATAGTCGAGGAACCGCATCAAATGCACAAAGGAAAGCCCACTGAGACTGGTTTGAATCGTCACCCTCGATATCCCCAGTGGCTGTGGAGATTCCATCATTGAGAACGTTGAAGACTGAATTCGAAAGATTTCAATGAAAGATGAAATCTACAGGCGAGAGTGCACAAATATTATTGAAACATCGGTTTCAATAAACATGAAGTTTCACATCGTAACTTTACCCGTGCCGTGAGACAAGGAAGAAACTATTATTGCACACTCACATCGCACCGGTTCCCAGGTCTGGACTCAGTGAAACTGTGTACGCAGTGGAGAAGATCCGATTGGAAATTGAGACTGGGATAATCGAGTGGATATATACTTTATCTGCCAGTGACAAAGTCCGTGAGCATGCAGTCCTACTGTGAAGGTAGAGAGGCGCGTGAAACGCCGAGGCTGGGAGCTCCAAACTCGCTCGGAGAAACTTCTGTTGACATGGCCCAGAGGGCTTTGGGTTGTGGGAAAGTATCCTGAGCTATCTAATCTGAATTGAAATGATTAGATTAGATTCCCTGCAGGATGTAAACAGGCCCTTCGGACCAACATGTTCACAGCAAACCTCCGAAGGACAACCCATCCCAACCCTATGTTTACACCTGCCTAATGAACCGAAAATTATGGACAATTTAGCATGGCCAATTCACGTGATGTGCACATCTTTTAGATTGTGGGGGGTTCCGGAGTACACGGAGGAAACACACACAGACACATAGAGAACGTGTAAGCTCCACACAGACAGTCGCCCGGGGCTGGAATCGGACCTGGGACCCGGGTGCTATGAGGCAGCCGTGTTAACCAATGAGCCACTGTGCCACATACTTGCTCATTGAATCGGCGCCCGCAGCCCTCTATAGCAAATATCTGCAAAGAATCACCATTCTCTGACTGAAGACATTCCTCCAAGTCTCATTTCCAAATTGTCATCGCTTCACTTTGTCTCTGTGCCCTTCGGTTCTTGTGTTTCATAGTGGTTGAAACATCTTTGCCACATTGGCGCTGCACAGGCCGCTCAGCACTCTGTAAATTTCAAATAAATCGAGTCATTGACCCAGACATCATTGAAACAGACCACTGTTCCAAACAGTCCATGCTATCATTTACTGAAACAAACATAGTACCAACTACGTGTACTGGGCCCATATCTCTGTTAACATGTCCTATTCCTGCACTTATCCAAGTGTCTTTTAAATGTTGTAACTTTATCCATTTTCCTCCTTCCTCTAGAACTTTGCACAGAAAACATACCGTGTAAAGTAAAGCAAAGTGAACCTCATGTCTTTTTATGACCTTTGTCCTCACAACTTAAAATACGCCCACTAGTCCTGAAATACCCTAAAGAAGAAAAGCACCGTTGCAGTTGAGCTAATCTGTATTCCTCAGGATTTTAAAAACATTTATACAGTAAACGTTAACTTCCTATGTTCCTTTGAAAGAAGTCCCAGCCTATCCAGCCTACAGCTCAATTCCTTCATTCCTAACAACATACTGGTAAATCTCTTCTTAACTCTGTCCAGCTTAATATTCTTCTTTGTCTGACTTGGAAACCAGAACATAGACACAATGCTACAGAAGATGCCTTGCCAACATCCTGTACAACCTCAGGATAACGTCCCAACTTCAACACTAAAAACTGAGCAACGCATGGAAGCGTTCTAACAGCATTTTAACGAAGCTGACGATATGTGACACGACTTCCAAAGTCCACTCCATGACCTATTCACGTGTCTATTGCGCAGGACTATTCAAAGCAGGACTTGTAAATGTACAAGTGCTACATCCCTTTATAACTCAAACTGCAGTACCTTACATTAATCCAAGGTAATTTATCTTTACCATCCATTTAATCATATACCCGAATGATCAATGTCTGTTTAAAATTTCTATGACCTCAGATAACTTTCTTCTCTGTCTACTGTACCACCATGGAGAGTTTTTTTAGATTTGATTACATTACAGTGTGGAAACAGGCCCTTCGACCCAACAAGTCCACACCGACCCGCCGAAGCGAAACCCAGCCATACCCCTACATTTACCCCTTACCTAACACTACGGGCAATTTAGTATGGCCAATTCACCTGACCCTGCACATCTTTGGACTGTGGGAGGAAACCGAGCACCCTGAGGAGAGTCCCTCAGCACAGAAACAGGTCGTTTGGCACAAACTGGTTCATACTGATCATAATGCCGGTCCACATTAACCGCATTTCTCTGTACTTGGACCATATCATTCTAATCCTTTGATATCCATGTACTTGTCCAAATGACTTTTAAATGTTCTTCATGTACACTCAAAGACTTCTGCTGTCATCTCATGAAATGCATATCGCTCATGTTGGTGTCAACCTCAAACTGATTATCCCTGCCTTCCATATTGTCATCTAAAACATTTACATAAGTCACAAACAAAGGAGCCATCGCTGATCCCTGTGGAACACTACCGGTCACAAGCTTCCTGTCTGACAAACAACACACCAAAGCCTCACCCTTTCTCTTGTTGTTCATTGAATTTTGTATCCGATTTGCAAACTCACTGTGAACCACATCTGATCTAACTTTACTCGTTAGTCTTCCATGTTGCATCTAGTTAAACGCTTTCCTAAAGCCTAAGTAAGCAAAGATATTTGTTCCTGCTTCATCACTCCTCTTGCCTACTTGATCAAAACCCTCACAAATTTGTGAGATCCAGTTTCCACCTCGCTAAACCATGCTGATAACCCCATCTATTTCCTGGACTCTGAAAATCCTATCTTCCAAAAACACTTCAAAAAACTTGCGAACCACCAATTTCAAACTCACAAGCCTGGAGATTCCAGTTTTATTCCCCCTGTATCCATTCTTCAATAAGGTTCGTCACTGTCCAGTCATTTTAAATCACACCCATATTTAGAGATGACACAATTATTTCAGCAAGGAGTCTTGCAATTTCCGCGCTTACCTCCCATAATGCTTTCGGATTCAGTACAAACACAGGGTAAACCTCGATGCTAATTGAAACTAGCAACACAGAAAAATATTTACCCCGTGCTGTAATCTGTGAAAATTCGATAGTCAAAACGTTTCGCAAAGGTCACGATTTAAAGGGAAAATATCAACTTTTTTCTTTATGTCTAACAGAGAATGAAAACTAACAACTATTTACAACTAGTTTCTCTTAAACCCATCGTTTACCTTCCACTCCGCAATAATATTCCGATTCTAAAAGATTCCCAATAATGATTTAAAAAGTAATCATGGTTCAAAACCACTCAGCTTTTTCAAGTCTCATTTTGTGGATTTTTCTGGGAAGATTCTCTCCAGGTTTTCCTCGATGTTCTGCCATGCAAACACATTTCCAGGAAGGTACATTTGTAGGATCTCTTGAGCTGGACGTCTCTGACGCAGTCCTAGCTGTTGAAAATGTCCTGATTTATAACCCAAAACATCGGATTATTTCAGTGGCTTTAATATTATCAAAACGTGAAGTTCACACCTGATTTTGATTTCGGATCTTGATTCATAATTTAAGTTGATGGCAAACCAGCTCTGCTGGCTGTTTCGAACAAATATCACATTGTTCCCTTGGTCAGATCAGGTTGTTCTGTGTCCTTGCAAGCTTTTCAACTCTTTTTTTTTTCACACCACGTTCATAACAATACACCGGTCCAGGGTCTGGAGTTTTATACGCCTTTTACATTTTCTGAGATGTCCAGCAATTATTTTCCTGTAATATGAAATGTTTATCAGTATGTATTTCCATGATTTCTGTAGCCTCCTTAAGTCTAACATATCCTTGGCGAACAGACTTACCAAACTGAACTGTTCCACCTTGCTTGAATCCCTCTAAATACTTCCTCTTCATCTAAACGTCCAAATGTCTCATAAAATAATGTAGCAGAACCTCTACGTAACAGTTGCTCTAGCAGTTGATTCCATGTGCAAGCCATCCGCTGAGCGAAAAGGAAGTCTTGTCATTCGGTGTAAATCTTACGAGGTCTGGACTCCCGGATCCAAGGGAAAACGAACTTTGCTGTTCGCCTTATCGAGAGCACTCTTGATTTTATGAATCTCTATAAAGTCATCTTCGACCTCCGATGCTGCAGTACGACAAGGCAAAGCCTGCTCGTTGTATTAAAAATCCAGTCCTGAGAACATGTAGACTCTTTGTTGCATGAGGCCAGACAGAGTCGAATGCAATCCAGCCGCTAGAAACATCACCGAATCTCAAATTATTGATGCTTGGTCAAATAGTTTCGGAAAAGGTATCGTCCTCTTCACATATGGAGAGTGAACATTTGGTCTCGCTGTCTCCACAATAAAAAATGACGTGAAAAATTATTTTAGTGCCTCTTCCATCTGCTGAGCTCAAAAGAAATGTCAACCCCCTTGATCTTTCAGGTAATATTTATCGCGTTGTTCTCTTGCCAGATATGTACTTGTAGACCCTCTTTGGATTATCTTCAGACTTGGCAGATTAAATTATTTCATATCCCCTCTTTCCTTCCTAGTCTGCACTTTATTGAAGTCCCTACAAGAAATTCACTTGAACCCTGTTGTCTGTCTGATATAGGATACTCTTTCGTTTTGATTTGTTCCTCAACACCTTTATTCAACAATGGTCACGCCTTGTGAGTGTCAGGCCTGACAAATTCAGCTCAGGTTGACAGCATATCTGCCACTGGGAAAATGTTAATCTATGATTAAAGTTGGAATAACAGAGTATTAGAAATGCATTACAGAATAAAATGGATTCCACATAGCTTTGTGCAGACTAAATCAGACCTAACACGTTTACAAGTATTTTCAGATCGTAACAAGCACAATACATAAAGGGGAATGCAGTAAATGGAATATATCTGAATTTCTAAAATTATTCTGAACGGTGTTTTATACGATAGCACTTCACAAGCATAGAAGCATAAACCAACACATTTGGGGGTATGTATTAGTTGAGGATTGGGGAATAAATGGAGAGGCGAGGTAATGAGGGCATTTTCATGATAGCAAATTGTAACTTGCAGATTCCCGGAGCCAAAAATATTGGTGCTACAGCCTTTGACAACATGTACTAATCACCTGCACAACATAAGTCAATGTACTGTTGCTCAGTTTGGAGATGACACAAAATAGATATGGAAGTAAGTAATGAGGGCGGCACAGCAACGTTGTGGACGGACAGAATCAGGATAAACATGTGGACAAAAACGTAGCGGCATATAATATGCAAAAAAAGAGGTTTATGCGTTTTGGCAGATATAAATATTAAGTGGGGAAATACACAGCACAAAGCATCAGCAGACAGAGCACTTCGCTTCCTTGTACATGAAATATGAAAAGTTAGCATCCAGTTTCAGCAGGTAATCGGGAAGTCAAATAATTTTGTTTCACTTTACTGAAACGGAATGGGGACATATGTTTTTGTTTTCAAAATACACATGGCATTAGTCAGATCAGAGCTGGATTAATGTGAACAAATTTAGTCCCGCTATTTTAGGAATAGCAGGTCAGGGAAATTTAACACAAATCATCCTGGGTATGGGAGGATATTCTCGGGAGATGAAACTGAGAATATTGCCCCTGTACTCATTGGAATGTAGAATAATGTAACAAGACTTTACTGAGATACATTAGATTATGAGGGACATGATAGGATAATTTAGGAGAGAATGATTCGCCTTGTCTGAGAATCGAAGACCAGAGAACATAATCTCAGAGTAAGTAGTAACCTATTTAAGAAAGATGTGGAGAAATTTCTATCTCTTCGAGCTGACTGAATATGTGGAAGTATTTACTGCAGGCCGCTCTAGAAATTGGCAGCTCAGTGTATCCAAGGTTACACTGAGATTAGGGAGAGTGGTAAAAAAGGAGGGGGTGTGGCGTTGCTAATTAGAAATGGTATAATGGCTGCAGAAAGGCAGTTCGAGGGGGATCTGCCTTTGGAGGTAGTATGGGCTGAAGTCAGAAATAGGAAAGGAACAGTCACCTTGTTGGGTGTTGACTATAGGCCCGCCAATAGCAGCAGAGATGTGAAGAAACAGATTGGGAAACAGAATTTGGAAATGTACAGAAGCCACAGGGTATTAGTCATGGGCGATTTCAACTTCCCAAATATTGATTGGAAGCTCTTTAAATCAAGTAGATTGCACGGGGTGGTGTTTGTGCAGTGCGTACAGGAAGCTTTTCTAACTCAGTATGTACATTGTCCGACCAGAGGGGAGGCCATATTGGATTTGGTACTCGGTAACGAACCGGGACAAGTGATGGGCTTGTTGGGGGAAGGGTAAATACGATGCTGCAAGACAGGATCTGAGGAGCATAAGTTGGGAGCATAGGATGTCAGGGAAGGATGTTATTGAAATGTGGAACTTTTTCAAGGAACAGATACGTCGTGTCGTTAATATGTATGTACCTGCCAGGCAGGAAAGAGATGGTCGTGTGAGGGAACCTTGGGTGACGAGGGAGGTTGAATATCTAGTAAAGAGGAAGAAGGAGGCTTACATAAGGCTGAGGAAACAAGGTTCAGACAGAGCGTTGGAGGGATACAGGATAGCCATGAGGGAGCTGAAAAAAGGGATTAGGAGAGCAAAGAGAGGGCATGAAAAATCTTTGGCGGGTAGGATCAAGGATAACCCCAAGGCCTTTTATACGTATGTGAGAAACATGAGAATGACGAGAACGAGGGTACGTCCGATCAAGGACAGTAGTGGGAGACTGTGTATTGAGTCGGAAGAGACAGAAGAGGTCTTGAATGAATACTTTTCTTCAGTATTTACAAACGAGAGGGACTGTATTGTTGAAGAGGAGAGTATGAAACAGACTGGTAAGCTAGAGGAGATACTTGTTAGGGAGGAAGATGTGTTGGGCATTTTGAAAAACTTGAGGATATACAAGTCCCCCGGTCCTGATGGGATATATCCTAGTATTATGTGGGAAGCAAGAGAGGAAATTGCAGAGACGTTGGCAATTATCTTTTCGTCTTCACTGTCAACGGGGGTGGTACCAGGGGACTGGAAAGTGGCGAATGTTGTGGCCCTGTTCAAAAAAGGGAATAGGGATAACCTCGGGAATTACAGGCCAATTAGTCTTACTTTGGTTGTAGGCAAAGTAATGGAAAGGGTACCGAGGGATAGGATTTATGAGTACCTGGAAAGACACTGCTCGATGAGGGACAGCCAGCACTGATTTGTGAGGCGTAGGTCTTGCCTTACGAGTCTTATTGAATTCTTTGAGGAGGTGACCAAGCATGTGGATGAGTGTAGAGCAATGGATGTAGTGTACATGGATTTTAGTAAGTCATTTGATAAGGTTCCCCATTGTAGGCTTATGCGGTAAATCAGGAGGCATGTGATAGTGGGAAATTTGGCCGGTTGGATAGAGAACTGGCTAACCGCTCGAAGTCAAAGAGTAGTGGTAGATGGTAAATTTTCCGCCTGGAGCCCAGTTACAAGTGGAGTTCCGCAGGGATCAGTTCTGGGTCCTCTGCTGTTTGTAATTTTTATTAATGACTTGGAAGAGGGAGTCAAAGGATGGGTCAGTAAATTTGCAGACGATACGAAGATTGGTGGAGTTGTGGATAGTGAGGAGGGCTGTTGTCGGCTGCAAAGGGACTTAGATATGATGCAGAGCTGGGCTGAGGAGTGGCAGATGGAGTCCAACCCTGTCAAGTGTGAGGTTGTCCATTTTGGAAGGATAAATAAGAATGCGGAATACAGGGTTAACGGTAGGGTTCTTAGTAAGGTGGAGGAGCAGAGTGATCTTGGGGTCTATGTTCATAGCTCTTTGAAAGTTGCCACTCAGGTGGATAGAGCTTGTAAGAAGGCCTATGGTGTATTAGCGTTCATTAACAGGGGGATTGAGTTCAAGAGTCGTGAGGTGATGTTGCAGCTGTACAGGACCTTGGTAAGGTCACATTTGGAGTACTGTGTGCAGTTCTGGTCGCCTCACTTTAGGAAAGATGTGGAAGCTTTGGAGAGGGTGCAGAGGAGATTTACCAGGATGTTGCCTGGAATGGAGAATAGGTCGTACGAGGATAGGTTGAGAGTGCTAGACCTTTTCTCATTGGAAAGGCGAAGGATAAGGGGTGACTTGATAGAGGTTTATAAGATGATCAGGAGAATAGATAGAGTAGACAGTCAGAGACTTTTTCCTCGGGTACCACAGAGTGTTACAAGGGGACATAAATTTAAGGTGAAGGGTGGAAGGTGTAGGGGGGATGTCAGGAGTAGGTTGTTTACCCAGAGAGCGGTGGGGGCATGGAATGCGCTGCCTGTGGGAGTGGCAGAGTCAGAATCATTGATGACCTTTAAGCGGCAATTGGATAGATACATGGATAGGTGCTTAAGCTAGGACAAATGTTCGGCACAACATCGTGGGCCGAAGGGCCTGTTCTGTGCTTTATTGTTCTAGGTTTTATTTTCTATGTTCTATATTCTAAGACTGTGAGAAACAGATTTTAATCAGC
Source organism: Chiloscyllium plagiosum (assembly GCF_037043375.1). Lineage (NCBI taxonomy): Eukaryota > Metazoa > Chordata > Chondrichthyes > Orectolobiformes > Hemiscylliidae > Chiloscyllium > Chiloscyllium plagiosum. The sequence continues at coordinate 50,753,712 of NW_028270182.1, read as the reverse complement.
TAGGTATTCAAAGGTTAGGTGCTATTGCAGGAACGTGAATCTGAGGATTATCAGATCAACTGTAATCTCACTGAATGGTGACAGCAGACTACACAGGTTGAATTGACGACTTCTGCTCTTGCATCTTATTATCTTTCCTTTCTGGACTTTCCTTTATCAGTGAATTTACCGGGCATTAGAAGAAGATTTACAGTGCGAAGGCTTAAAACCAAATATCACTTCAGTATCTGATGGTGTTGTCCAGTTGATTGTTGCCTGAATATGATTCGCTTTTGAACATGAAAGGGAAAAGCATCATTCACAGTGTGGGGAAACTGCACACGTGTTGTACGTGTGGGCAGGGCTTCACCAGATAATCTGCCGAGTCCGAACATAAATACAGTCAGACGAGGGAAAGACCATTCGTCTGTTTCGAGTGTGGGACAGAATTCACTTGATCCACTACGTTGTTATAACAACAGCAAGTCCGCATAGCGGAAATGTTTTTTAAATGCCCTGAACGTGGGAAGCGGCTTAAAATCTCTGAGAATCCGTTGACCCATCAATATGTTCACAGTAATGAGAAACGTCATTTGCTCCCAAACTGGGCCTGGATTAAAGTGGTTAATTGGACTCTCTGTGCACGCGCCATCTCACTGTGGGGAGAGGCTGTTCACCTGCACTAGTGTGGGAGGAGATTTGATGTGAAATCCAACCTACTGAAACAACAGCAAGTTCACAAGTGAACAAAGTGCCTGGTTTTTACTGTGCTTCATCGTGTGTCAAAGTCTCAACCAAAAGTTTTGGTTTGAAGTCCAGCTTACTGTGGAGCTGTTCCAAAGAGTTTAATGTATAGGAAAGGATTAGAAGGATACGGGACAATGGCAGGGAGATGGGGTTAGTCTGAATGCACATTTTGGTCGGAATGGGCCAGTTTGGACCAAAGGGTCTGCCTCTGTGCTTTAGGACTCTATGACTCTAACAACCATTGCTTGTCTCCCACTGAATATCATATTGTACTTTCCACTGGAGCGAACATGACCCTCCACCCTGCAGGCTTCCCTGATGTTTGACAACCATGATCAACATTCGATATTATATGCAGATGCCGTGTAAAATGCAACATATTAATGTCAAATTTCCTGAGAACAAGATTATTAATTAGTCCTTCTGAGCACACATCAACAAATTCAAAATAACCTTGTCTCTAATTTGGATTACAACATACTCTTCCAGATACCTGATACACACTTCTGTAATTTATTTTTCACAGCATTAGCAGTCACTTAGTTTACGCAGTTTAGATGTAACGTGAGATAATTCAGTATTACTGCAGCACCAAGAATACCAATTTTCCACAGCATAAGATATACAAAATTTGCACGACAATTTTGCACGGCAGAACACACGAATGCTTGTTTCTCATTGCTAAGATCCTCCCAAACCGATTCCGTGGGATCTGAGGGACATATCGGTAGCATTATTAGCGACAGACTTAGAGAAGACGTTCATTGAGGCTCACCTCGACGCTGAGATGATTTGAAGAAATGTCCACGACGTTTTCTATCCTCGTTCTACCAGGATAAGTATCACCGTATTCTCTCTGCTCCCTCACACTGACTGTATATCTGGTATAGCACCTACCCCCGAACAAGGCTTGCGCTCTATCTCCAAATAAAGTTCATGTACTTCCAATCACTGTTGAATTCAGCACCTTCCTTCCATCATTTTGTCTGTCGCCTATGCAATACACCCACACCAATAACACCTATGGATTCTGCACTGTGGACTGACTCCCTCCAGACACCTCACCATTCAGCAACACTCCCCCCGCACCACCACCTACAACAGTACGAACAGCTCATTCCCCACTTCCCTTTCTCCCATTCCAGGATAAACAGCCTGGAACAAGAAAGAAAGGGCCAAGCCGGGTGGTGGAGTGTCCGATATCCGTTCCCTTTCCCCCCCCTCTCCCCGCCATGTTGGTAGGACCTCTGCACGAGCCGGAGAGGACCGAGTGAATCGTATGGAGATTCTGTAATATCCACCTCCTACCAACTGAGTAAGAAGCAATGTTTTGTGGAGGGCAATTCTCACTTTAACCGCTCTGTCTTTTCCGCTATTTCTTTCCCTCCCAAAACAACAAATATCTTATTGCAGAAAGATGGAGACACAGAAATACTTAGAGACATATGTAAACACCACAATATACTAACATTCACAGCACATGCAATGAGATGGACCCGCACACATGTAGAGGCATACAGAGACATACACAGTCACACACAAACAGATAAAACGCAGAGGCTAATACACGGAGGAACAAATGTATACACACAAATACACAGACACACAAAGACATGAACAAACACACACGCACGCATGCAGATACACAGAAACGCAGGCACTTGTGTCTATAAACGAGAGATAGATAGGTTTTTGATGAATAAGGGTACCAAGGGTTACCGAGAGATGTCACTAGAATGATGTTGAGAAACCTCTAAGCCAATATTAAATGACATTCAGATTCGATGGGCCGAATTGCTTAATTCTGCTCCTTTTTTTAAATGCTCGTGTGGTGTTATGCTATCTGGTATTCTCTTCCTGGGACAGGAGCAGAGAATGAGTTTAATACATATTTGATTGGAAAGAGTCAGTGGTAATATTTGACAGGTTTAGGGGGCTGTATAAGTCTAATCCTAATTACTCTGTCCTTATGTTTCAAAAAAGGTGACAATTTGTTATTAGTTTAACACAGTTTTAAAATAATGGGTCCTGCAATGAAATAAGGATGTTCCTTTCCCTTTCGTGTTGTGCTGTCTGTGGTGCCCTTTTCCTCAGGGAGGAGTAAAGACGCGGTTTTTTAAGATATTCAAGGCTGACCTCGAGTGATCTTTCCTGGACAGGAGAGTCAATGTTTATTGGGAACAGACCAGAGATAGATGGTCAGAACATTCGGATCAGCCATGAGCATTCTGAATGGTGCAGCCGAATGGCCAACTTCTGCTCTGATCCATTAAGTTAGTCTGCAGATGTAGCAAGTGGTATGAAATGATGTTGTTGCTGGGAAAGGGTAGCGGGTTTAATCGTAGCAATGTTTTACTGCATCTGGACAGCGAGACTGCAGATACAGGAGGTCAGAGTCGAAAAGTGTTGCCCTGGAAAAACACAGCAGGTCAGGCAGCATCCGAGGAGCAGGAAAGTCAATGTTTTGGGCATAAGCCCTTCATCAGGAATGTGCCTGAAACATGCCTCTCCTTCTCCCTGTACACACGTTCCTGGGAGGCCTTTTGATAAGAAGCATTATCAGTTTAGGTATTGGATGCGAAATCTTTTTGAACTATACACGATTTTGTGAAAAATTCGCTGGATACATATTTTATCTTGTTAGGGTGTTTGAAACTGTAGAATAAATGCTAAGAATAAAATGTGTTGATTGATAAAAATGCATAGGCATGTACTGCACCTTTTAAAGAGAGTAAAAGTTGGCAAGGACTTAACAAACACAGAGCGTGCTGATTTTTGTTTTAAAAAGTAACATTTGACTGAAAGAAACAGTTGAGCTGAGTGCTACGGTATACAACAAATTCGATTTAGGCCAATCAGTTTAACTTACGCCGCAAGAAATCAAAATCCAAACGAATTTGAATTTTAATGCTATAAAACCAATGAGACATTCTGGTGTTTTGTGGTATAAAATCGGGCATTTTGAACAGTTAGCCAGGGCGGCAAAAAGCACTAATAAATGCAGACTGCCTGCAGAATCGCTCTTTGAAAGGTACCTGTTTCTATGAAATCTGTGCAGTAGAAGACCAAAGAAAAGACCCGGGAAAACCTACAGATGAAGATTCACAGGAAAATCGACATAACTCGCTGAGGGTTTTGAAATTCATTTTTTCTTTTGTAAATATTAATCAGGTGGTTTTATTAGATCAGTGCATTGCTGTAGAGTGGGAAGTCGATAAACTGATCAGACCAGGATGAGTACAGTGTCGAAAGTTGTTGTTTAATATTCTCTTTTTTTTCTTGGAGTCAAAGAATAAACTATTCTTGCTTTCTATAGATAGAGGGATTGGTCGTTCTTTGTCACTTACACTTTTACAGACTATGAGGCGAGGTGATTTTTTTCTGTGTGTCTGGTTTAAATTAGCAGAAGGGCTTCTCACTCTGTCGTAACATTGATTTTAACACAGATATAATGAAGACATCAACCGATTTCTTAAAATTATGCAGACACATGTAAACATGCCATGAAATTATGCAGCTGGGATTTTGGTTTTTTTTGCTCAGAAAAGGCACTATGTACAACAGCAGTAATGATGCATTTGTATATAGGATCTTATCATCCATTGCAGAGAATTTTCAAGGAAATCACACGTGGTCCTTTTTGGTGTTCAGTTGGCATTATTGCATATTTTAACACACCTGACAAGAGAAAAAAATCCTGCTTCATCTTTACCAATCGTGTGGGTTTCCTGAAAAAAGATTCTTTGGCATCTTTCCACTATTTGACGTAAAGTGAATTGAACCAAATCCAACTGTTCCGGGGTGATATCCCATTACAAGCAGCTTATGTGAGTGGAAGAACTTCAGAGAACAGAATAAAATTTGGGACATTCTGTCATCTTTCCATTTCTTAAGAGTTCAGCTATTAAAGAACTCTGGATAGCTTTCATTTTTTTGTTTTGTCTTAAAATGTGTGTGTTCATGTGTGCATGCAGCTGCACGTTTCTGTGTTTGTCACATTTTTCTAGAAGATGAGCCAGGCTGACACTTATATCATTGGCCTTATCACAAAACTTTGAAATTTCTTGTAACCAGTGGAGGAGTGTGACTGCAAAATGAATCAGTGACCCTGTAACATTGGTTGGAACACGAATGAGAAATTCTGAAAGAGCTGTAAAAGTGGGAATTTCCTTTCCCAGAAGTATGTGATGTCTAGGTGTTAGTATTGAACAGAGAAATGAATGAATGGAAATGGTGCATACAGAAAAGTGCTGCTAAGACCACAACCAGATCAGCTACGAACTTAGTACCTGGTACAGCAGTGGCAAAGTGGTTAATGACCCACTCCCGCTCCTCACTCAAATGTTCCAATGTTCAATTCAGCCCCGCACAGGAGCAGATGGAGGCCACTTGCGCCAAATACCTGGTTCACAGTAACATAGGATATCATTTAGTTCCTCCAGACTGACACTCACAGTATGGTGTGGGTTGGAAAATGTTATTGGGTAATACAAGCTAGGTTCGAAAGACGCCTCTGGTCTCTTTACAGACTGTTTCCACTCTGCAACCTGTGGTTCATTTGTTGGTCATGTAGTGGACCCAGATTAACTGTGAATACAGCTCACAGACATCAGTCAGAGATGATACACAAAATAATTTGCGCTCTCTGACTGCAACATTCAGGAAAATTACAACCATTAACTTTCCAGATACGGGATATGAGAACATAAGGAACAGGATGAGTTAATTCGGCCAGTCAATCCTGCTGTGCCATTGTGTACCATGATGGCTGGTCCACTGTTGGTAACAATTCCATTCAATTCCCAATTCTTCACACCCTTCAACTCAATGATAGTGGGCAAAAACCAATCTACCTCCACTGTAACTACTTTCAGTGATCTAGATCCTCGAACTCTCTCATCCAGATAGTTCCTGACATTCATTACTCTCTGTGAGAAGAAAACACTCCCCACACAGACACAATGACCTATTGATGAGTTCAATAGAGGTGAACACGGGAGCCCAGCTAAGAGTGGCAGATCCTGATATCAAGGCCGGAGTTGACTCAGGATGGTATCAACGAACGCTGACTAAATTCAATTTAGTGGGCATCAGCCACAATATCTCTCTGGTTGTGGTCATCTATAGCACAACGGATGATATGTGTGGTTTGTGGACATCAATCCTCTCAGTTCCAGGGCATCACTTGAAGAGATCCTCAGGGGAGCTTCCTTAGCACAAACAGCTCCAGCTGCTGCATCAATCCTTTCCACCACCATAAGATCAGCAGTTGTGATGGTCACTGAAGATCAGGTAATATTCAGAACATTTTGTACACTGTCAGCTCCGGAACCATTCTATGTCCATATGCAGCAAGACCCGGACAACATTCAGGCTTGTGCTGTTAAAGTGTCGGTAACATTCATGTTACAGCATGGCCAGACACTGCACATTTCCACAGTTAAAAGAGGAGCTCATTCAGCATCTCAAGGTGGTTGCACCCGGATATGAGGAAGTAATTTAGGCCATCGAAAGGAATGAACAAGAAGAGGGATAAACCATTCAACCCTTCTGCCTGTACCACAGGAAAAGAAGCAGTCTCGTCAGATCATCTAACTGCTAAACAGGAACGTGAAAAGTCCAATCAGACCCTTGAACGTGTTCCATGCGACGAGGACGAGAACATTCATCCCCTCAAGGGCTTTTGCAGAAACAGGAGGATGTCATTGATGCTCCAACGTGACAAACCAAAGGAGCAGAGACTGCACTCAGAGACGGCTCCATGATGTTCCTCGTAGCCCCATTGCATGTGGAATGTGTGCCATTTTAACATAGTTTCCTGGCAGTGAGGAGAGAAGCCAAATATTTTGTGTGAAGTCTCAAGGAGGCATCTTCCCCCTCCGAGAAGACAGACCCATGTTCTCCATCGAGGACAGAAGCTGTTGGGAATAGTTAACTGTTTTAGAGTGAAGGCATTATGGCTGCTGTCGGGATTGTGGTAACATGACGTTCTGTACAGAATCACACACACCGAATGCACTGTATTAATGTGGGGAGACTGTATGCAAAGCCTGAACCTGTCTCTGTCAATCGACATGGAGAGTCGGACTGAAGTAGGAGAAACGTTCTCAGAGGCACTTAAACTATCGAAAATTATAACCCGCGAAAAAAACCAAATAATGGAATTTATCACGTTCTTAGTGTCTGTTTAGAACATAATGAGTGATTGTCCATTCCCCTCAAGTTTCAATGCAATCACCTCTTATTCTGTCACAGCGCTACAGATTAATCTTTACTCACTCCTCATGGTACCATGATCCCTGTGATGAGTCTGTTGACACTCTTTCACACTCTCTCTGTGACGAGGAGATCATTCCTTATAAAGGAGAGAAAATCTACCCACAATACCCTAAATAATGCCTCAACAACACTCTCAAAAATTCAATTCCCTCACTTTGCCGTCTCTGTTTCTTTCCTGTGGTATAAAAAAGCCATTCCTTCTCTTTGCCCTGAGACTGGCGTGAAATTTACAAATTCCTTATGTCTGTACATCAACATCAATAAAACCAAAGATGGAGATGAACATCACTCTTGCGAAGAATTTCAAAGATATGGAATACACCTAAAACAAGGAATGGCCACCTGCCTGAATGGAAGTGGGCTGTCGGAATATGGTAAACAGGCAGAGGAAGGAGCTATCTTTCCATTGTTCTTCCCTCACGGGATGTGTGCAACCCTGATCAGGCCGGCATGTTGCACCGATCTAAAACTGGGTGGCTGGTTCAGCTGTTCAACAGGACAGTAAAGAGTAAACTACATTGCTGTGGGATTGCAGTCACACGCAGACCTGACCAGGCAAGGATGACCCATTGTCTTCTCAAAAGGACATGAGGCAAATAGATGGGCTTTTTCTCACAAATGATAATGGTTTTATTTTAATTATATCAATGTCTTTCATGTGATGTCATTGCAGTAGGTTAAGCGTCAATGACTTGAGCACTATACACTGTCTTGCATCTGACAGATTCTGTGCAGAGAACAAGTTAAACTTCTCAAATGCAATTATTTTGTAGTGGACACGTGGTTTGAAGAGACTTGAAGAAACAGCTGTATCGGATTTAACAAAAACACAAACGATGGTTTATTCAGGAATGGCACTGAGGCTGAGGAGACGACTGGGATATCATAATGGTATGTTTGTATTGGATAGGATTGGTGGGTAGGGAAGATATGGAAATGTAAATTTGTGCAGGACAGAAAGGATTATGGAGTTTGAGAACAGTCCGGTTCCTTCTCGCATGTCAGTGAGTAATTTGTAAATAGTAATTTGCTTTATATATTTTATAAGGAAAGGAATTTTTGATTGGAACTGAAGACATTGATTGCCATTTCCTAATATTTACATATCATGAGCAGAAATTCAGTTCAACCCAGTTTAACAGTCAAAGAGAATGACTTACTAGGAACACCAACTAGAGCGAGGATGGGATAGTAACCACCTTGAATAATCCAAAGGATTTCCTGGATCCGCCATGCTAATGATATCCAAGGCTTAGAAAGAAAGTAAAGACCCAAGGATAAACTCCTGTTCATTGTTGGAACATTCAAGTCTAATGTTCTCAGATTCTGATCCATTGTTGAAACATTCGAGTGTAATGTTCTCAGATTCTGATCTCTCCTCCCTTCCCTTTGGAGCTGCTGATCCCTCTTAGTACACCCTCTCACACTTTGGGATAATGCATTGACAGAGCCCATTTATCGTTTAAAGATGGAAACCCTCCACTGGGATAATTAGAATCCACAGAGATTGTCGGTGAACAAATAGCTCCAGTTAACCCCTTTCAATTCAATATTAATTTTATTGAAATTCAAAATTTACACATTCCGCATGGGATATGTGGGAGTGACTGAGGGAAGGGATGTTGGAGATGGCAGTTTGTTTGTGTGTAATCATTCAAACTGCCTTGGATATGAAAGTAATGACAGATAATTGTTGGAACATAAACCAGTTTCTCCATTTATAAATGGAAACTTATAGCCTGAAATTATTGATCAGTGATTATATTGATGAATTAACTTTTATAGTCCAAAATCTGATGGGAAAATGTGCTTAAGATAACATGGATTATAACAGGCAAACTGCATGGCTATGTTAACAGAGAATTGTACGTGAAAAATACAATTCAGATTGTTATTTGAGGATGAGAAGGGGCAAGTGAGGGTCATGCTGTTGATGTTATTGATGTCAATGAACTCTGATGAAGTATCATTTATTAGACTTCAATTACTGTGTGATTATGACATTGGGGAGGAGACAGAACTCAGAGAGAATTGGAGGAAATGGCTGCTGCGACTGGAGGGAGAGATAATGATATTGCCAGTCATCAGTATTGGAACGTGCATCTTTATAGATCATTAGGTCAGAATCATGATGCATCTTTAGTGAGGGATGAGGACAGCAAACGTTAACCATAAGACCAGAAGACATAGGAGCAGAAATTTGGCCTTTCTGCACATTGAGTCTGCTCCGCCATTTGATCATATCTGTTAAGCTTCTCAACATCACTCTCCCGCTTTCTCCCCATAACACTTGATCCCCTTAACAATCAAGAACCTATCGAGCTCAGTCTTAATTATATATTATGACCTGGTCTCTACAGCTTCTGTGGCCGTGGATTCCATAGATCCCCGACTCGCTGTCTGAAGAAGTTTCTCCTTATCTCTGTTCTAAAACGTCTTCCCTTTATGCTGGGTTCTCGAGTCCTAGTCCCTCCTATCAATAGAAACATCTTTCCAACATCCTCTCTGTCCACGTCATTCAGTACTTGGTAAGTTTCAATTAGCTGCCCAAGATAATTCTAAACTCCATCAGATACTGACGAAGAGTCCTCAAATGTTACACATATGTTCAGCTTTTCATTCCAAAATCATTCTTATGAATCTTCTCTGAACATCCTCTAGTGTCAGTGCATCCTTTCTGAGATACGGGGTCCAAAACTGCACACAATGCTCCAAATGTAGTCTGAACAGAGCCTTATACAGCCTCAGAAGTATATCCCTGCTTTTATATTCCAACCCTTTTGAAATGAATAGCATCATTGCATTTGCTTTCCTTACTACTGACAACCTGCAAGTCGACCTTGAGAGACTCCTGGACTGGAACTCCCAAGTCTCTTTGCACTTCAGACTTCTGATTTTACTCTTAATATTGACAATAGTCCATGCCTCTTGTCTTTCTGGCAAAGAGCACGACCACACACATTCGCACACTGTACTGTGTCGACCAGTTCTTTACCCAATCTCCCAAACTGCCCACATCCTTCTGCAGGCGAAGGTGAGGACTGCAGATGCAAGAGATCACAGCCCAAAAGTGTAGTGCTAGAAAAGCACAGCCGGTCAGGCAACATCCGAGGAGCAGGAGGTGCGACATTTCAGGCATACGCTCTTTTACAGGATTGAGGAGGATGGGCGGAAGGGTGCTGAAAGATAAATAGGAGAGGCTGAGGCTGGGGGGATGGTAGCGTGGAAGGCGATAGTTCGACGAAGGTGGGTTGAGATCGTGAAGGACAGGGAAGATGGAGAGATTGGACAGTTCAAAGGGACAGTGCGAAGTTGGAGTGTTCGATGTGAGATAAGGTGGGGAAGGTAAGATGGGGAAATTGGTGAGATTGACATTGATACTGTGTGGTTGCACGGTCCCAAGGTGGAAGATGAGATGTTGTTCCTCCAGGTGTTGGGTGACTTGGGTTTGGCAGTGGAGCAGCCCCAGGACTGGCATGTCTTTGGCGGATTGGGAGGGAGAGTTGAAGTTTTCGGCCATAGGGTGGTAGGGTCATTGTGTGTGTGTGTGTGTGTGTGTGTGTGTGTGTGTGTGTGTGTGTGTGTGTGTGTGTGTGTGTGTTTGTGTGTGTGTGTGTCCCATTGATGCTCCCTGAAACGTTCGAAAAGTTGACATCCTGTCTCCTCAATGTACAGGAGACAGGGAACAATGGACAAAGTAAAATGTCTACGGGGTGTGGAAGGATCCTTTGGGGCCTTTGATGGAGATGAGGGGGAAGGTGTAGGCGCGCGTTTTACACAACTTGGGATGACAAGGGAAGGTGCTGGGAGTGGATGATGGCTTGGTTGGTGGATTGGGGCGTGGACCTAATGAGGAAGTTATGGAGGGAATGGTCTCCGCAGAATGCTGATAGGGGTGGGGAGGGAAATATATCTCTGGTGGTGAGGTCTGACTGGAGGTGGCAGAAATAGTGGAGGATGATGATTCTATCTGGATGTTGGTGGGGTGGAAGTTAAGGACCATGGCGGTCTATCCTTTTTGTGGTAGGAATGGTGCGGTTCAAGTACAGAGGTTTGGGAAGCTGAGGAGAATCGGTGGAGCAACTTTCTGCAAGCTCACCACCTCTTCAATGCTATCTGACCCTCTTCATATCTTTGTACTGTCTGAACATCAGGCTGTCGGTGGCACGGTGGCTTAGTGGTTAGTACAGTGCCAGGGACACAAGTTCGATTCCCACTTCGGGTCAATGCTAGTTTGGAGTTTGTGTATTCTCCCCATATCTGCATGGGTTCATGCAGGTGTTGTAGTTTCCTCCTGCAGTCCAAACATGCGCAGATTAGGTGAAATGGGTATGCTAAATTGACCATACATTACGTTATTAGTCAGCAGAGAATGGGTCTGCTTGGGTCTGTTCGGAGGGTTGGTGTGGACTTGTTTTCCAAAAAGGCCTGTTTCCACACTCTAGTGATTCTAATAATAAAAACTAGCCAAAGTGCCCTCAGTTCCTTCATCTAGATCATTAACTGTATAATGTGAAATTTGGTGCTCCCAACATTGAGTCTTGTGGAACAATGCTTGTTCCTGACTGCCATCGTGAGAGGCACATTTTACCCTTACTTTCTGCTAGCTTCAATCGATACTCGCACATTGCCTCTGACACCATGGGTCCCCTTTCTCAATAACCTCCAGTGCAGCAATTTGTCAAAGAACGTCTTGAGGTACAGTTAGATAATATCCATTGGTTCTCCCAATCTGCTCATTACTTCCTCAAAACATTCTAGTGGTTTGTCAGGCATGACCACCCCTTGATGAAACCATGATAACTCTTCCATATTTTACAATCTACATCCAAGTATTGAGAAATCACATCCTTCATGATGGATTTCAGGATCTTATCCACATCTGAGGTTAGGTTAATCAGTCTGTAATTTTCTGTCTTCTGTCTTAATCCCTTGTTAAACGGGGTGTCACGTTAGCAATTTTCCAGTCCACTTTGCCCTTTCCTGATTCTAGTCATTTCTGAAAGATCACAACTAACGCTTGCACTACACCTTCAGCTATCTCCCTTACAAGGCTTGGGTGTAGTCCATCTGGTACAGATGATTTATCTGCATGCTGGTCCTTTCGTTTTCTAACCCGTTCTCTTTGGTGATGATCACCATGCTCCGTTCTTCCCCTCACTCCATTGATTTTTCGGAAATTAATCGTGTCTTCCACTATGAAGACTGACGCAAAGTTCCTCAGCCATTCCTTTGTTCCCCACCACTACCTCTCTGGCACCATTTCCATTATCTACTTTTGCCTCTCTTTTACACTTTATACATCTAAGCGGTTAGCTTACCCCTTATTTAATTTTCTCCCTCCTTATACATTTTTGTTGTGCTCTGTTGGTCTTTGTAAGCTTCCCAAGACTTTGGTTTCACACTGTCCTTTATCACATTATATACTTCTCCTTTTTGCTTTGATGCTATCCCTGACTTCCCTTGTCAGCCATGGTTGCCTCATCCTCTCTGTACCATGCCTCTTTCTCCTTGCAATGAATCACTGTTGTGTCTCCTAAGTTACTCTTAGAGCCTCCTGCCATTGCTGTTCTACTGTCTTTTCTGCTAGGCTACTGTCCCCGTCAATTCTACCCAGCTTCTCCCTTATGCCTCTGCGGTTGCCTTTATTCAGCTGAAGTACTGTTGCCTCTGATTCTATCTTCTGCCTCTCATATTGGAGAATAAACTAACCATGTTATGATCGCTGCTTCCGATGGCTTCCTTCAATTTAAGATCCCTTATCTAGTCTGCCTCTTTGCACAACACTAAAACCAGTATTGCCTGTTCCCTCGTGGACTGCACTACAAGCTACTGGAAAAAAAATCTTGTAGACATTCCATGAATGTCTTTTCTTACAATCCACTACCAATCTGATTTTCCCAGTCCCCCTGCATATTGACATCGCCCATGATCACTGTAACCTTGCCTTTCCGACACATCTTTTCTATCTCCTGATGTATCTGACAGCCCAGCTCCTCACAACTGTTTGGAGGCCTGTATAAGACTCCAAATGTTGCTTTAACATTGTGTTTCCTCAATTTTACCCATGCAGATGCCACACCATCTGACCCTATGTTATTTCTCGCTATTGATTTAATTTCATTTCCTACTGATAAGGTAACCCCACCTGCGTATATTTTGGATAGGGTGCACATCCTTGAATATTTAGTTCCCAATCCTGATACCCTTGCAGCCTTGTCTCCGTGATGCCCATCACGCTATACCTGCCAATTGTGATCTGGGTCCAGAATTCATTCACCCTATTCCTCATACTGCATGCGTTCAGATATAAGACTGTCAGTCCTGTATTAACCATCCCTCCTCTCATTGTCATTCGTTTTCCAATGTGGTTGAAGTTTGTTTGTTAATAATTTCTAGATACTCTATCCTATTTATGCCTGTGATTTTAATAATCTATTCTGAATTCTGCACTTTTACCTCCTCTTTTAATTCAGGATTCTAATTACCCCTATAACTGATTCCCGTTCCTCCACCCACACCACCACTCCTATTCCATTTACATCCCTGTCTACTGCGCTAGTTATGCATTTCATTCAGACTCTGGTCCCAGCATGGATCCGATAAAGGCTGTCCCATCAGAACTAGTCCTTTCTTCCCCAGAAATGAAATGTGTTTATTTAACACAAAATACAGTGACAAAATGATTTTCTCGACAAACCAAAATATGAAATGTACAAAGAGATAAGATTGTTAAAATACACTCATGTATCGAGCTATATGAAGTGAAATGTGGATTACTAAATCATGGAAGTGGTGTGCAAACTTTTTCAGTCTTACTTGACCCACAGCTGAGATGCTGATTTCCCCTCTGACAGTGATTCCCCTCACTGAGATTCTCTGGCCCAGTCTCTCGCACAGTGTCTCAGGGGGTTATCAGTTCCTGCTATTATTGGCACAGTCAATTTAAATTATTCCACCTTCTCTCTGTAGTCGGTCAATTGGTCTATTGTATTCTGTTTAGCTGTCAGCCACTCAACTCTGTAATATTATCGGAAATAAATTATCTAGGATCACAACCAGTATCAGCATGGTGCTCATAGAGTATGGCTCCCAGACAAAGAGCTTGCGGTTCAGGGGAATGTTTAAATAAAACTTCCATCTTTTGTTTATTTCTCCTCATGCTGTCTCCTGATCTCTCTAATTTCATCCCCGATTCACAACTCTTCATTTCTCACTCACTCTGTCACTCCGTTTTCTCACCTCTCTGTTTATCTCCCTTTACATTCTTTCTATTTCATTCTCTCTCTCTTTCTCTGTCTATCTCCAATAACTCTCTCTGCTTTCAGATAACGTAGTTGGTGAGCTCGTGGGTGTTTTAAGGACTGAATGGCTTCCGTCTGCGTTCTATTAATTCTGAGGTTCTCTGACCCACAATAAAAACGTTAGGTGCCTGTAGAGACAAGCTGGTTCAGTAAAGGAGACAGGGCACAATCATCGATTATCTCTTGCTGTCCTCTGGTATACAGTGACTTCGAAATATTTGTTCAAGTAAAATAGATTGAAATTCGAACAGTCGGGAGGACGTTCGCCAGATGATATTACAATCAGGATTTAATAAACAGTGGCCACACACAAATTGTGGATTTTACTGATAGCTATTCCTCCCAATTAACACTCCCTAGCTCCTGTCTGATACTGACGTAACTTGACTTACTCCAATTCCATAGCTTCTAGAATGGTCCTGACTTATCCATGTTCTTAGCAATCTTAAAACGGAAGGAGTTTCCAAAATGATTCCACAGTGCTGTCCCCCTGAAATGTCAGTCAACTCTCCAGGCTCATTAGCCAATACGAGGTCCAGTATGGCCCTTCCCGTGGTGGACTATCCACATACCGTTTCAAGTAACACGCTTGGATGCACCAAACAAATTCTGCCCCGTCTAAGCCACTTGCTGTAAGGGAGTCCCAGTCAATATTGGGGATGTTGAAGTCACTCACTGTGACAACTCTGTTTTTATTGCACCTTTCTATTACTGACCCACACATTTGTTCCCCAAGTCTTGGTGGCTGTTGAACGGACTATAGTATAATCCGAACACAGTAATTGCATCAATCTTATATTTGTGCAGTACTCATATTGCCTCAGTGGATGAGCCTCCAGTACGACCTCTCAGAGTGCAAAAGCAACATTATCCCTGATTAGTAAAGCAGCTCCTCCATCTCTTTTACCTTCCTTTCTATCTCATCTAACACACAATACCCTGGAACGTTGAACGTCCAGTCCTGTCCGTCTCCAAACTAAGTGCCTGTAATGGCTGCAACATCATGGTCCCATGTATTGAATCAGGCCGTAAGCTCATCTGCCTTACCCATAATAATCATTACGATGACATAAACACACTTCAGCCCAATGCCATCAGATCCTGAGTCGATAGGATATACACAAGAAGGACGGGATGGACCTTAATTGGCAGCAATCTCCGATATGTGGATCATTGGGATTTGCAGGTCGGTAGGATGTTCGCAAGAAAGAAGGGATGGACCTGAACTGGCAGCAATATCCTTGCAGGCAGGTTTTCTGTTGTCACTCAGGAGGGTTGAAACTATTGTGGCCGTTGGGGGAAGGGGGGCACACTAGAATCAGAGCAGTAGCTCCACAAGTACACGTCTGTGGCGGGGTTGGCGACTAATCCCAGTACAGCTAAGACCAACAGCAAACAGACAGAGGTTACTGAACACAATGGGCCTGACTGTCTGAAGTGCGCTGATTATAATGCGAGGAGTATGACAGGCAAGATGGATGAACTTGGAGCTTGGGTGAGTATATATAACTGCTATGTTAATATTATAGGGATTTGTTTGAGAGAGGAACTCGGGAATCCCAATGATACACATATCGGAAATGCTGCCTCCTCTACCAGTTCTTTGCCCATGCATTTAACTCTACTAGAATCCTATTCCTAACCTCATTGGCACATGGAATAGTCTTGTCGCACCAAAACTTCAACATCATTTCAGCACAACTCCGGCAAGACTTTTTTCTTTAAAATGGACAGACTTGACAATAAATACTTAAGTGTGAGTTTATTAACTGGGAAAGAGGAATCCTCTGAATCAGTCCAGTGATGTCAGGATCTAATATCTATCACCTCCACCAAACCCGCTTGACAACGAACTCTATTTTTGCAGAGCGGCGAGGAGAGAAGGAGGAGTGAAGCGAGGGCTGCCGGGAAGGTTAGGGCTTAATTTATATCTGGGCAGTGGCTATACTGAGATACTACACGTATATCTCCCTTAAGCCCCCTCCACTCACCGGAAGAAAAAATATCCTGTAAGGTAAGGCTTTTATTTCTTATTCATCTTTTTTCATTTATTTAAGTGCTTTGTTTGGTTTTAGTTAGTTCACATAAAGTTAAGCTTACAATGGCAGGAGATTTTTCCATCTTCAAACATTGCAGCTTCAACAGCACATCCTCATCAGCACCGAACACTACACTCATCTCTCGCCCTTGACTGTTTTGAAGTTCTGGAATGCTGCTAGTTGTCAACCATTGAGGACTGACGCAAAGCTCCTATTCATTTCATCCTCCAATTCTTTGTTCTCCGTTTCTCTGTAGCTGGCCTCGTTTTCAAGTTGTCAAACGTTCAATCTTGCATCTCTTCCTGTTATAGATCTACACTAAAATCTTGCAGTCTCCTTTCATATGGGGAGCTAGCTTATAGGATCCATATTCTCCACATTATTGTTTATTTTAAATTATCGTCTGCTGCTATAGGAGGGCTTCCCAGTCTTATCGAGACTGAGGGAGAGTATTCTAGGGAATTGACTGCAGATGGCAACATGTAACAACGCTAATCCTGTTAGCCATCATTGGGTGGCATGATGACACAGCTCTGTTGCCTCACAGTGCCAGGGACTTGGGTTCAATTCCAAACTCTGGAACCTATCTGTGTGGCGTTTGTACAATCTCCTCATGTTTGCATTAGGAGCATTAACTCCTTTCGTCTATCCACTGTCTATCTCCGTGTTTATGCCATCGTCAGTATTTCTGCTTCAGGTCGATGAAGACATGCGGCAAATGCAACCGATTTTCGTACAAGCGACCCTGGTGTTCAGGCTGACCTGGATGTTCAGGAGACTTGCCTGGCCACTTCTGTGACTGCAGTGTCATGGGTTTGCAAGCTATTCCTCTCAGTCCCTCAGTCCATCCATTACTGCATGCAGCCTTTCCTCGAACCACTCCTGAGACTCATAAGAACTCATCGCCTGGCATTGGATGCTCCCTAAGCAGGTCTGTGTACCCAAGATACTGGAAACTTTGTGACCCACTAGGGATGCTGTGAAAAGACCCTGCCATTGAAAGGAACAGAATAACTACAATCCAATTGAACAGAAAAGCAGGATAAAGGAGCTGAATGGCATCCAATGGCGTGGTCTTCATCCAAACCCGTGCTTGGATCAGAGTACTCGGGGATTGCACAACCAGGGCTGTAGACAGGGCTTTAAACGAAACAGGGCGAGGGTGGGCAAGGTCAGATATTGGCGGAATTAGAAAACCCAAGTTATAGGAGGAGGTAAAAGTGCTGAACTCAGGAGAAGTTATTAAAATCTCCAACACAGACATAAATATGACAGAGTGTATGGAGCGTGTTAGCAATCAAACTTCAAGCACACTGGAAAAACGAATGACAACGTGAAGAGGAACGGTTAATACAGGACTGGAGGCGTTATGTCTGAACGTATGCAGTGGAAGGAATAGAGTAAATGAGCTTGTGGCGCAGATCAGAATTGGCAGGTATGACGTGGTGGGCATCACAGAGACATGGCTGCAAGGGTATCAGGATTGGGAGCTGAGTATTCAAGGATATACATCTTATTGAAAAGATAGGCAGGTGGGAGGGGGAGGAGCGGTTGCCTTATTGGTAAGAAATAAAGCTAAATCAATAGTACGAAATTAAGTGCGGTCAACTGATGGGGAATCTGAGTGGGTCGCATTGAGGTATGGAAAAGGTGGAAAAAAACATAATTGGAGTTTTATACAGGCCTCCAAACAGTAGTCAGGAGCTGGGGCACAAGATACACCAGAAGAGAGAAAAGATGTGTAGGAAAGACAAAGTTAGAGTGATCATGGGGATGTTAAAAAGAAAGTTTGTTGAGAGTGAGGACGGGCTCAGCCAGTTGGAGGATGGCGGTGGTGTTTGGGTGCAGTTCAGGCCTTTGTTCCAGGAAGAATTGGAGAGTCCTGACACCATCCTAATGGGGATGGGGGGTGGGGAGTGGTGTTGGTGGACGTGTAATGCGATGATACGTCTATGGGAAAGAGGAGGTGAATGGAGCCAGCAAAATGAAAATTCTGAAATTGGTGTAAAGTGTCAGATGAATCACGGATATACGTGGGCAGGCACTGAACCAGGAGGGATTACTGAGTCAAAGTAGGAAGAGATGAGTTGTTTGTAGCAGGTGAAGATTGAAGCAATGTGTCTGCCTGGGCCACACTCATTGTGGATGTCTGAAGGAGATGGAAACGACCTGTGCTATCAGAGGGCCATCAGCCTGGTGCCATTGGCTGGTGTTTGGGAGGGCAGTTTGTGTGGGGGGGAGGGGCCAGCAGAAATTAGAGCAGTTATCGCAGTTGATGCAATGCCCTGGTGTGCCATGGTGGGGGTCATGGTCTAAGAAAATACTTGTTATATGTTTTTTCTATCACTTGATTCTTGTTCAAATTGTGCAGCTATCCTGAATTTCTGTATCTCCATCAAGCGCAGACGACATGTATTTTCTCGCATTGAGTGGTGCCTCAACATTTCTTAATTTTTTTTTCAGTATGTGAAAGAATGGGCGTTTGTTCGAAAAGTTTGCTTCCAATTCAAGGAAAACGTGGGAATATGATTTGAACTCCGGCAGTGTGTCCATTACGTGCAATTTAATTGAATCTTTATCCTCATCACACTCACTCTTTCAAACAAACAATGAATGAAGCTGTAAGTTCTGCAGAAGTTTTTCAGCCCTGACGATTATTGGGAATGTTACAAAGGACATACTTCAGTGTCACGGAAAATACAAATGTTCCAGTGCAAAGTGCCAAATCCTGGTCCATCCTAAGTTATTCACAAGCTTTATAAATAAAACATGCAGAGGTGGCAGAGCGTATGTAAAAGGAGAGTTCAGCTCTGTGTTCAAAATGCTATTTCCGACTCCCTCAGAAAAGACCTTAACTACATCACTGTAAATTCCCCAAAATAAGAACAGCAAGAGACTGTCCCACTATTTCCATCGCTGTGAGCATCGTGTGGTGAGGAATACAAGTTCCAAGGTCACAAAGCATCCTGGCTTGAATCAATATCATTGTCCATTCACTGTCACTTGTTCATAATCCTGTGGCTCTCTTTGAAACATAACAGTTAGTGTCCCTGCACCACGAGGATCACTGGGGCTCACTGTTCTGAATGGAAATTAGACATAGGCAATAAATGCTGGTCTTGTTAACGGAATTCACCTTACAAGAACAACTGACAGGAATCTGCTCTATTAAAGGCATCCATTCTAACCTATCTAATTTCTAACGCAGTTTTAATGAGGCTTGCACTTTGACCTAAGCATCTGATCTTTCTGTAACTCCATAAAACTTCCACAAGTGCTTTCGCAGTGCTGATTAAAAATCACAAGTTGTGCTCATCATTCTGAAAGGGAGAGCCTTTGTCCGCTTGAGAATGCATTCATTATTTGTCAGTATCTAAAGGCAATAGCAACGTAGAAACTAAGGTCAGGAGTAAGTGATTGGACAACTTGAACCAAGTCTGCCATGTGATAAGATCATGGATGCTCTGACTGTAGCCAGAAACACACATTCCTGCTATGCCCTATAACTTTAATTAATAATTTATAGCCGATAAACTGTCTGACTGTGTCTTAAGAATATTCAATGTCTTACCTTGCATCCCTCTCTGGGAGGGAAGTTCCCACAGACGCAGATCACATTGAGATGGTTAACACAATCACCAACTCCTTCACTGGGATATTCTCCAGTTTCCAAGAGTCCATCCATTTCTGGAAATCACTCGCACAAATTGAAATATTGTTTCAGCATTCACCTTGAATAGACTACTCAGAATATTATGGGTTTAAATGGGATCATGCGTCATTTGCCTAAACTCCAACTGTTCCAAGGCCAATCTGACAATGTTTCCTCCAGAGATAAATGCTCTTCACAGGAATCAGTTGAGTGAATCTTCTCTGGACTGCTTTTCATGTCATTGGGCCCTCAGCTCTCCTGAAGTAGTCTCACCGTACCCTGCAAAACTGTAGGAAATCTTCCCTGCTCCTGAATGTGTTGTCTTCAAAAGGTTTGAAGATTTATATTGCCTCCCTATGATGCGCACGAAATGTGTTTTTTTTTTGCGATCCAGTTGCCTGATTCCTCTGTGCCTCAGCTTTGCAATCTCTCCATTGGAATAATACACTGTTTTTCCATTCAAACCTCCAATCTATTCAAACACAGACACATTTTTCCTGCTATGCCCCATATACCAATATATCATTCACTTTACCCACTTTGAACTCTATATAATATGATGAAGTGGAGGTCAACATCCATCTGATAATTAAAAGCAATGCACCCAGCGAAGATCTCCTCGCATTATAATATGGTAAGGGAGTGTGACAAGTGATGTAACCCACCTCCTTTTTGACACCCAGTTTGTTATAAAGAAGTGGTTCAATGAAATGGAATCCTTTCACGCTTTCTGTAATTAACAATTACTATTTTCCTGTCTTGGGATGAAACCGTGGCTCAGGGGCTAGCACTGCTGCCTCACAACGCTAAAGACCCAGGTTCGATTCCAGCCTCTATGTGGAGTTATCACATTCTACTCGTGTCTGTGTGGGCTTCAAACACGTGCTCCTGTTTCCTCTCACAATCCAAAGATGTGCAGGTTACTTGAATTGGGCATGCTAAGTTGCCTATAGTGTTCACGGATGTGTAAGTTAGGTGCATTAGTGAGGGGTAAATATAGTTAACCTATAGTTATTAGGGTAGAGGAATGCATCTGAGTGGTTTAGTCTTTGGAGGGTCAGTGTGGTCCTTGTTCGTCTGAAGGGCCTGTTTCTCTACTCTAGGGATTCTATGATTCTAACTTTAACAGTGAACAAACCACTAACAAACTGAACAGTCTCTCTGTAACTAAGTACTTATTCTGGAAAAAAAACAAGATTTTCCTGATATGCGGTTTCACTAATGCGGATTCCACTCATAAATCCATTAGTAGTAAGAACAAAATTAAACTTAGTTTCTCAAAGTTTATCCAGAATGGACTCTCTTGATATTTCTGTATCTTATTCCCTCGTCTTTCTTTGTCTGAAATGCCTTCTCAGTTGTTTTCTAGTTTCAAGAATATTTGCTCAGCGTGTTGTGCATCTTTATTGATGGATAGAGCTTTTTAGGCAGAGCATGGAGATTTTTTCTGAGGCCCCAATATTTCTTTCACAGATGTCACGTCCCTGTCATCATTTTTCAGAGAGCAGTGGACTCTCCCCCTCTGTCAAATTGCCTCCCTGTTATATATATATATCTCTTTGACACAAGAAATTCTTATTATATGATTGATTTCATATTGTTAATACTAAAATGGATCCTTAATCTCTAAGTGCCGTTTTAAGTTAATTGGCAGCATTTGAACTGTTGCCTGGGTAAAAATACTGCTTGGGCCTGCTAACTGAACGGGTCTGATCCATTCTGTCAATTTGGGCACCTGCAAACTGCTTACCCACAGACATTCGTTCTTCTGTTTAATCAACGAAAAATACTTACCTTTTCAAAGGTCATCGTGGTATTGCCCAAAATTTTGCAAGTTCGCCGTTTTTATGCACCAATTGACTGATATGCACACTGATACCTCCACCTCTATAATAATAGTCCGATCAAAAAATCCTGATTACGATTTTTTAAAAAAATCTTATTTCAAAACCAGCCAGCTGTCGTTTCTTCTCCATATTCCTGTCTTCTTTTCTTATTCTTGGGGATTCTGCTTCCCAGGTCTTTGGCTGATAAAGGTACCTGTAAGAGAGCAGATCTTTCTGCTACCAGGCCGGACTTGTTGGCGGCTTGCTGCACTTTGCCGCTCTGGCAAACTGTTAAAAATGTTTGATATTTATACCCCAAAAGATTGGATTGTTTCATTGGTTTTAATATTGTCAAAACACTACAAACTTGATTAGCAGTTGGCATTTTGACACATTATTTAAACTGATTGGCTGAATTTGAATTTGAATATTTCTCATAGCAATGCAGATACAGCTAGCTGTTTAACCAAACATTACATTTTTAATTTTTCCAGTACTCTGGGCAGCCTTTCAACTCTCTTGAAGGTATGGTACACTTAAAAAATCATAACACTGTCCACCCTATCTAACCCTCTGATTATCTTATATAGATAAATTCAGACAGCTCTCAACCTTCTTCGCTCGAATGAAAACAGCGGCAACTACCTCAGACCTTCCTTCTGAGACCTTCCCTCCAAATCAGGCAACATCCTCGTAAATCTCTTTTGAACCCTTTCCAAACGCTCCACGTTTCTGCAGCAAGCAGAAACATACGCAGTACTCCAAGTGTGGTCACACCGGAGTTTTGTGCACCTGCAGTATGATCGTGTGTCTCCAAAATTCTATCCCTCCTCCAATAAAAGTTAGCAGACTGTACGCCTTCTTAACAAGCCTATTAACCAGATTGGCATATTTCAGTGCTCTACGTAACTTGACACAGATATCTCTCTGCTCATCGAAACTGCCAAGAATCTTACCATTGGCCCAGTACTCTTTATTCCTTTTGCTTCTTCCAAAGTGAATCACCTCACACTCTTGCACGTTAAACTCAAGTTGCCACCTCTTAGCCCAGCTCTGCAGCTTATCTATGTCCCTCTGTAACCTGCAACATCCTTCAGCACCATCCACACTTCACCAACCTTATTATCACCATTAAATCTACTAACACATCATCTTATTCCCTCATCTAGGTAATTTATAAAACTGACAAACAGCAGTAATCCCAACAAGTTCCCCCGTAGGAACCACAGTTTGTGGTGTAGTCGGTGAAAACAGAAAGCATTGCTTTTGTGCCTCTGCCATTTCTGAGTTTTTCATCGTTACCTTGTCAGTTTCATCCTGCAAAGAGCCATCACTTAGTTTCACTCTGCGCTTCTTTTTTATGTACCAGTGAAAGCTACTGGTATCGGTATTTATGTTTCCGTTCATTTTCTGTCATAGCTTCTTTTAATGTTGTGTGTTAACTATTTGCTGCTTGTTTTTTTGTTTGTTTTCATTAATTCACAGGAAGACGGTATTGCTGCATAGGCCGGAATTTATTGCCCATCCTTTATTTCCCAGAGGGCAGTTAGGAGTTATCTACATTGCGGTGGGTCTGGAGTCACATATCTGTCAGACTAGGTAAGGATGGCAGTTTCCTTCCCCATTTTACCTTAGTGAAACAGGTGAGAGTCTCCTGACAATCTACTCATGTTCACCATCATTTTTTTAATCCCAAATTTGAATTCAAATTCCACCACCTGCCATGGCAGGATTTGAATGCAGCTGCCCAGAACATTATCTGGGTCTCTCGATGAACAGTTCAGCTACAATGCACTAGGCCACTGCCTTACCCAATCCCGCGGAGTTGACTAACTTGTGCAGTATGATTTGCTCTAGGTTTTTTTTCCCTAATGCTGTCATTGAATTCCTTATCTAGACATGGAAATTTTTTCTCTGTCATGCAATTCGTCTTATCTCACGAATATACTTTAATTGAGAGATATTTAGTATCCCCTTAAGTAGTTGCCAAATTTATTCATCTGTCCTACCTTTGACTGTTCCCCCACCCCCCACCAATACCTTCCTTAGGCCATTGTAGGTATTATTAACCAACACTAAGGCTCTCGTATGCGACTCTCTATTCACTCTTTCAATCTAAATTTGAAACTAAAGTATGTTGTGGTCATTCTTTCCAAGAGGATCCTTTCCTGCAAGATCGTTTTTCATTCCTTCCTTATATCAAATCTAAAGTACCCTGCTCTCTGGGTGGCTCCATGACATGTGTTCTCAGAAACAATCCTTCATATACTCTACAATTTGTACTTGGAGCGTACCCTTTGCCAAGTTGATTCATTGATTCAATATGCATGTTTATCCCACCGTTGTTAGCTTGTCACGAACCCTCATTATTTTCGACCTCAGAAGTACTTTGGGGAGACGGTGGCTGATAATTACTCTTCCAAAGAGGTTTCTTCAGTTGCTTTTTATTTGCACCTGGACTGATCTTCATTTTGTTCCCTCGTGCCAATTTCATTTCTTAATATAGCCTTGATATCATCATTAACCAATACACCAATTCCACCTCCTTTACCTTCATGTCTATCCTTTCGGAATACCGAGTAACCATGGACAGTTCACTGTCCAGTCCTAATCTGCCTGTAACCATGTTTCAATCATCCTAACCAGGTCATACCCATTTATCTCTGTATCTATTGCCAGCTCATCAACTTTATTCCAAATGCTTTGTGGTTTTAGGCGTAAGGGTTGAAAACAAGTTTTTTTATTTGTTTTTCCCCTTTGATATTTTCTTGAGTACGAGCTTCCTGATCTCACACACGTCACTCCTTCACGAACCCCACACATTCCATCTTCATTTGTTAATCTCTGACACACATCTCTATCATTTATTTCAACCTCCAACTCACATTTTGGACTGAGTTGATTATTTCTCGCAGCATGGTCATGAGCCTGATGTCCTACTCACCTCTACCTTCTGCTCAGTTCTTGACCTGCTGTTTTGTTTCCCTGCCTCGTGGTTTATTACATTAAATCCACCCAATTTGCACGAGAAAACGTCTCCACTAGGATGTTGGTGCTCGTCCAGTTAAGATGCAAACTCTCCATTTCTTAAAGCCCCCACCTGTCCTGGGGGAGGGCCCACTGATCCAGAAATCTGAAAATGTTGCCCCTGAACTAGCGAAATTAAAGGGCAACAGTGACAGAGGTGGCAAATGGGAGGAGTGGTAGACATTTCACAAGCTGATGCATACATAGTGGGCAAATAGCCTCCTTGTGTACATTAAAGTTCTGTACTCTATCATGTACAGATGCAAGTCAAAGCCAGTATCAGATTATTTCCAGTTGTAAATGTTAGGAAAGATCTGATCAATTTGTTGCAGCATAACCATTTATAATGCAAGTATTGCAAGGTCAGCTTGATGATGAAGTCTAATTCGTACTCAGCACACGAATATTTTAAATCATGTATCCCTACAAATACAACATTTTTTTTCCTTTGCTTTGCCACAAAACTCTTTGAAAATGCCTGATTGTTCAATCACACGGATGTGTGTTCATCGTTCTTTTTCATATTTCACATTAAATACCATTCATTCTAAAAATTGCAAGGTTTCAAATTATTGTTCACTTCAATTTAAGAACACAAATCATTTATTCAAACTAATATTCTCTGTTCATGTTGAATTATTGTCATTTTTCAATTGTTTGTAAAGAGCTGAAGTTTGCACATTTAGTGAGAAATTAAACTCATTGATTATATATAAATTTGTAAGAACGCTATTTCTATTTGATGGTTCAATCGTTTTCTCACTTTAAAAATGCAATCATTCAGAAGCCAACGACTTTCCAAATGTTGGAGCGACGATGTATTATTTTGAATAGTGACTATGAGTATGTAATTGTAGAGAGTTTTGAGAATATTTGTAGCTCAGGTTGAGGTTTTTGATGTAGGCTTGCTCGTTGAGCTGGGTGGTTCATTTTCAGACTTTTAACCATCTTCGTCTTCAGTGGGCCTCAGGTGAACCGACGCTGAAAATTCCTGCTTTCTATTTATATGTTTGGGTTCCTTTGGATTGGTGATGCCATTTCCTGTGGTTATGTTCCTTCCTGTGGAGAAGTCACATCCTGTTCCTTGTCTCAGGAGTGGTAGTTGAGGTCTAATTCGATGAGTTTGTTGATAGAGTTCTAGTTGGAATGCCATGCTTCTATGAATTCTCGTGCGTACCTCTATTTGGTTTGTTCTCGGATGGATGTGTTGTCCCAGTCGAAGTGGTGTCCTTCCTCATCCATATGTGAGGATACCAGTGAGAGAGGATGATGTCCTTTTGTGGTTAGTTGGTGTTCATGTATCCAAAAATATGTAATTGTGATCAGCACTATACTCAGATAACATGTTCTTTGTTCGATATTAAATAAAATATTCATTTTTTATTTTTGTTAAGTAAAATATTGGCAGGAAAGTATATTTTAGTTCCATAAATATAATATCAACCTAACTGTTTTCAGAGATGATGCAATTATTGTTTGCTTGAATAATGATAATTCACATTTTTGTGAATCACAATTCACAAACATAGCAAATATGTTTGTGAATCATAACCTACATTGAAAAAAATATTTTGAAATATTTGAATTTAGTCACAGCTTGCAATCATAACCTACATTGAAAGAAATATTTTGAAATATTTGAATTTAGTCACAGCTGTCAGTGATACTGGATAATTCATTGTTCTGCTCTTAAATCAATCCAGAGAGCTTCCACCTGGGTCAGGGCAGTCATTCAATCATTATTTCACAACAAATTATTTTGACGCCATCTTCGATCTGAGCCTTGCTCGGGGGCAGATGAATGGACATGGAATGTCAGAATCACATCGCACAAGTTACTAATGGTGATAGCATCTGGCCTGCCTCCCAGACTCCAAACATCTGATACTTCGACCAGGCACTGGGCGAAGACGTTAACATATTGAGAGTATTCTGCAGCACTTTGTGTCTCGCAAAGAAACCTCTAAATCCGTGTCCAATAAATGTCACCTTCACATTCATCAGTATCAAAATAAAATTGTACATCTCTGTTGATGGACAAAAATTAATACATGGGTCACCGAACAGAATCTATCTGAAGAAAACAGCAACAAATGTCAAGTCCAGCATCACGTTAATAACTGAACTTGACGTATTCTGTCTGGTGTAGGTCATCACACACATGTTGTACTGGTACTCAGGTGACTGTAAGAATGCACACCATAAGTGGACATCTTGGCCTAATGCACCTACAAAGTTTCCTGATCTCACACACATCACTCCCTCCCACATTCTACAATTGGTAAGAATCCTCAAGCTATTTGAAACATGAAACACAGAACAGTACAGCACAGTGCAGACATTTCGGCCCTTGATGTCCAGCCAACCTTTTATCCTACTCTAAGGTCAGACTAACCTACATACCCTTCATTATGCTATCATTCATTTGCCTATCCAATAGTCGCTTGATATATCCTCAATGCAGCTGACTCTACTGCAGTTGCCAGCTGAACATTCCACCCATCCACCATTCTCTGTCTAAGGAACCTAACTCTGATATCTCCACGAAACCTTTCTCCAATTACATTAAAGTTTTTCACCCTCGTGATAGATATTTCTATCATGGGAAATAGTCTCTTGCTATCCACTCTATCTTTGACTCTCATCATTTTGTACACATCTATCAAGTCATCTCTCATCCTTCTTTGCTCCAATGAGAAAAGCACGGAACACTTCTTTGTTAGCATCCTGATAAATCTCCTCAGCACCCTCATTAAAGGTTCCACATCCTTCCTACAATGACGCGAGCAGAACTGATCACAATATTCTAAGTGTGATCTCACCAGGGTTCTATAGAGCTGCAGCATAACCTCATAGCTCTTAAACTCTATCCCCCTGCAAATAAAAACATCATACGCCTTCTGAACAACCTTATCAAACTGGGTGGCAACACTGAGGGAGCTATGACATGGACGACAAGATTGCCCTGTTCCTCCACAATGCGAGAGTCCTGCATTTTTTCTGCATTCAAATTCGACCTTCCAAAATGAATTGTTTCACACATTTCCAGTTGAACTCCATCTACCGCTTATCAGGCCCGTTCTGCATCCTGTCAATGTCCCATTGCAAACTACAACAGCCCTCCACACAATCCACAACTTCAACAATCTCTGTTACATCGACAGACTTACTAACCTACCCTTCAACTTCCGCATCCAAGTCAGTCATAAAAATAATAATCATCAGAGGTCCCAGAACTGATCCCAACGGAACACCACTGATCACTGAGCTCCAGACTGTATACTTCCCATTTACCACCAATTTGTGTCTTTTATGTGCCAGCCAGTTCTGTATCAAGACAGACCGGTTTCCTTGTATCCCATCTTTCCTTCCTTTCTGAATGAACCTGTCTTGGTGAATATCATCAAACGCTTTGTTGAAATCCATGCACTCCACATCCATTGCTCCACCTTCTTCAATGTGTTTGATCCCATCCTAAAATATTTTAATAAGTTTTGTGAGGCATGATCTGCCCCTCTCAAAGCCATGCTGACTATTTCTAATCAAACTATGATTTTTCAAGTAACCATAAATTAAGTCTCTCAGAAACCTCTCCAATACTTTGCACAATACTGGTTTAAGTCTGACTGGTCTGTATATCTTAGGATAATCCCTAGTACCTTCCTTGAACATGGAGTAACATTTACCGCCCTCCAATCATCTAGCACTACTCCAGTTGACAGTGAGGATGTCAAGATTATCGCCAAAGGCGCAGGAATCTCTTCCCTGTCTTCCCGTAGTAATCTCGGGTTTTGTCCGTCGGGCCCAAGGGCTTTATCAATTCTTGTTTTTGTACTTGAATCAATCAGTACTTCATCTAAAAATGTCTACACCCTCTCCAAACAAATGATTGACTGCTTTCCATTTCCAGACTATATACAGTGCTGCCTTCTGGAACACGTATGATTCCCAATATCCTGTCAATCATGAAATGAAAAACATGGGAAGGCATCAATGCCTTCCTGATGATGGGCTGATGCCCAAATCTTTGACTCTCCCGTTCCCCAGATGCTGCCCAACTGGTTGTGCTTTACCAGAGCCACACGTTTCGATTCTGATCCCTCGTACCTGCAGATCTCACTTTCTCCATTAATTAGAGCTGTCCCATCTGCTCACTGAACAGGGATTTAATCAGCAGACACTCATTGCATGTGGAGCTGACTGTTTAGTTCTGGAAAGTTGCATTTGATGAATATATTTATTAAAAGAGAAATTACAATTCAACAAATATTCATTCATTCCCAGAGTAACAGTTTTGTTCGTGAATTGGGCACCTTGAGAACAAACAATGAATGACTGAAGAACTCCGTGTTATAGAGTATTCCAGGTTTTATATTACAGACTGGATGTCCTTTACCTCAATGCTGGGAATATTGTCCGACAGACAGATATGATAAGGGAACAAGGTGAAATGGGAAGTGTGACATTTTTGCCATCACAGAGATGTGCTTGAGGGAGGTCAGGGCTGACACCTCATTATCCAGTGGCACAAGATCTATAGGCATGGCAGGAGAGGTGGTAAAAGCGGAAGTGTTTTTGCATTATTAATTATGGAGTCAGTTACTGCAGTAAGAGGGATCTTATATTGAGGCTTGGTGGTTAGAGCTCAGGATCAGAACCATGACAGAAACACCGCTGGGGATATATTGTAGACTCCCAGATAAAAGAAAGTACAGGAACTGATATAAAACAAATTTCCTGAGGTGTGTCAATAGGATCATTAACAATAGGATCATTATATTTAGGCATTTTAATTCCAAACATTCATTCGGGCAGTGATAAATTTTTAGAGAGGACGGATGCCATGAAAATTATTCCACAGAACTTCTGATATCAATGTGTAGCAGATACAACAATGGGCAGGGTTGTGTTGGGCCTCACAATGGGGAACGAAGCCAGTCAGATGTTGCAGGTAGGATTGGGAGAGCATGAAAGGACCAGTGGCCATGACTCGTATGTTTTGAGTTTGCGAAGGAAAAGACACAAAAATGTTTGAAAAATAAAAGATTTTTAGATTTGGGAGACCGATTTTATGAAAAGATATGACAGGATCTGGCCAAAGTGCAGTTGCTTCTGGGTAAAACTGTAGCAGAACAGCGTGGGGCGGGAGTTGGTGGATCACTTGGTCAAAATGGAATTGATGACAGTGTAGGACCAGCATATTACACCCCAGATAAAATTTAGGAAAACAAGCCAACAGAACCTCAGATGTCGACGCAAATTTCGAACAGAATTAAAATGGATAGAGAAGCCTAAAGCTGTTACAAAGTGAGAAGGTCAATGCAGGACCGAAAAGAACATAGAAACTGCAGGGCTAAACTTAAAAAGTCAGTAGAAGAGCAGAAGTGGAGGCGGGGAATTAAAACATTAGAGGGTAAGATTAGCAAGAATTTAAAGACATTCTTTCAGTTTATTAAGGGGAAGAGGATAACGTGGGAGAGAAAGGGGAGTGTTCGGAACCAAGGGGTCCTAATACACGGAGCCAGAGAATACGTTAAACACGGATTTTCTTTCGGTCTTTAGATTGAAGAAGGAGTTCCTGGATTCAGGGAGAGAGACTGTGTGATCTTGAGTGAATTGATACAGAAGCTGACGATGAATTGGAAGTTTAAGCGGGATAGAGAGCGGCACATTCACAGATCAGGATGAGCTATACCGTCGGCTGACGCTCAGGAGATTACAGTCTCTTAACCTTTCATTTTTGTTTTGCCTCTGGCCACAGAGAAGGTGTGATAGGACAGGATAATACCTAATATTGGTACAACCTTCAGAGTGCTAAAAATACCGTATGGAGTTAAAGACCACCATGTCTCACATCAGTGAGAGGGGAAAAATGCAGGAAATTCTATGGGCCGTTGAGACTGGCTCATTAAATATATTCAGGGTAGAGGCAGACTGATTTTTATACAAGGTTTATGGGGAAAATGCAGATAAGTGGAATGGGGGAATTCCAAAATAGATCTCACCTAATTGAGTGGAAAAGCAGATTCAGTGAGTGCATAGACATACTGTTGTTTCTATGTAGAATTGTATCATTTTCACAATAGCTTTGTATTCACTGGAACATCAACCTCTCTCGCTATGGAGTGAGACACAGTTTGGAATGCAGTCGACAGATTCATGGAATTCAAAAATGCAGTACTATTAGACAGAAAGTACCAAGGAACTGTGACAATGCGAATGGCTGTCGGGATGAAGATTAGCATCAGCGCAGTCAGCACTACCAAAAGGAAGACCTCAGTAAGACACTGTCCAGGGCCAAGCAGTGACCTTGGCTGGAGAGCAGGTAGTCAGTGGCCAGGTTTTAAGGAGTGCTTAATGACTAAGTACTACATCACTGCAGTGTCTCTCTCCTTCTCTAACCAAAACTAAATGTGAAGGGGTAGAGAGAGACACATGCTGTTGGTAGCAGAGTAAGTAGTAATGTTTGGTTCAAGAGGCTTTGGAAAGCAGCAGCTTAGCAAAAACTACAGGTAAGCTCAAGTAAAGTCCTTTCAACTTTAGTTTTGCAGCAGTGGTGATAGCAATTAGGACAGTTGCACGTTCCTCCTACGGAATGTGGGACCTCAGGTAAATTTCCACTGTCCCTGAAGACTACACGTGTGGAAAGTGAACCCAGCTGCAACTCCTGGGAGACCGTGTTCGGGAGCTGGAGCTGAATGCATTCAGGATCATCCGAGATGCTGAGAACTTCATAGTTAAGAGCTTTCTTGTTGTGGTCACACCCGAGAACCGCAAAAATCATGACTGAAATATCCCAGTCCCACGTTAAGATCCATGCCATGAGTTCATCAGGTTAACCTGTCAGTCCTGTTGCATTTCAATAAAGAAACATTAACCCAACAGGAAGTCCTTGCTTCCTGCTGTGTTCAAGACAGAAATGAGGTGGGCGACGACCTGGAATGGCGAATGGAGTAGGCAGGGAGTGCAGGAATCTCCTGTGGCCATTCCCGTCGAAAACAAGTACACCGTTTTGGATACTGTTCAGGGGAATGACGGTTCAGGGAAAAGCAGCAGTAGTCAGGCGAGAATTCTTTCAATGTCTCAGATCAGTTCCTATCCCGAGAACATCAGATTCAATGTCCCGTCCTCTACTCGGTCCGACAGTTCACACTTCTTCATTCTCCTCTGATTCCATTTCCCAAAGAGTTTCTCAAGATTTACAAAGCTGGAGCCTAAATTATATGGTTTGCTTCCCAAACATTTTTCCAACTGTCAACTGACAATATTTTCACAGTATCTCTTCACAATCCTCTGGCTTGCACCATGTCCAGGGATAAGAAGTCCCGTTTGGTGGAGAGATTCCCGAGGCTGGTGAGTTTCACTTTGGAACAAAGATGGTTGAGTGGCAATTTCCTGCGGTTGTTTGTAATGATGGGAGAGGGAGCGGTGGGGAATGAGCACTTTGACGAGCAGGAGGAAGTGTTGCCACTCACCAGTCAGAGACAGCGATGAAAGGAATCTAATGAAAAGCAGCACTTCTGCTCAGGACGTCCAATAACAACTGCAGAAACCCGTTGTGTCGAGCAGTGTATCTGGAAAGAGAAACAGAGATAATGTTTTAAATATGGAACATTGCTGATGAAGAACTCGAGTTTCCCAAGTCTAATCAAATTACAGACCTGGTTTGCAAAATAGGTTTTCTGAACTTTGAGCGCAAAATTGTTCCAGCAGGAAAGCATTCATAACGTAGTCAGCAGGATTCGAACCTACGTGGGGAAACCCCAATCGATTTCTACTCCCTCGCCTTAACCACTCGACCATGAGTGCAGACCGAGGCGCGAACTTGAGCATTGACCAAATCAGCCGTGCTCTCATTGAAAGCTGCCGCTGACTTGATGAGCTAAATGCTTCCATCTCCTTTTAAACCTTTGCTGTCAATTGTAAGGTGCGAAACACCAATGTAAAAGAAGAAAAGCACAAAGGTAGGAAAAGATATTTGCAGCCAAACTGAGTCAAAATTATTTATTGAAAGGAAAATCACACTTGGCAATTTGCTATATCTCTTTGCGAACATGACCAGCAGAGGTAAGCAAGGGAGCTATTGATCTGAGTATTCTCGGACCTGAAGCAAACAAAGGTTAGTGACATATTCATTTCTTTTTCTGACGAACGAAATGGTCTTTCCTGATGGTTACAATGAAAGAGATGGTTCCCAATAAAAGACAGAGATTAATTCGCATGTAGATATATTTCAATGTGACACGATTCATTTTCAGTCCCTAATTACCCCAGAGATGGAGGGGGTGAGTTACTTTTCTTCAGTCTTCAACTCCTCAGCATGGAGGTACAAACATGAAACCGCTAGAGATGGAGTTATTGAATTGGGAACCAGAGACACTGAAGAAACTAGGCAAAAGTGAGGACTGTAGATGCTGGAAACCTGACTTTAGATCAGAGTGATGCTGGAAAAGCACAGCAGGTCAGGCAGCATCCGAGGAGCCGGAATGTCGACGTTTCTGTTGCCAGTCTTGCTCCATTGCGCAAACAATTTTCGTTTTTGGCTCAGATTTCCAGCACCTACAGCTATTTGTTTTATGTTAACCTTCATAATGTTTTGGACAAAACCAATGACCTGCCAGCATCGGAAAATCGGCAGAAGTACTGGTACACCGATATGTTTACTGAACAATACAACCATTCCATGAGCGGGAATACGATCCGGGCCACGGTGCTGAGAGTGTCGAATCGTCACAAGTAAATAACAAGACAAGGCGATAGATACTATCGTATTTGGTGTAAATAAAACACCCTTTCTGGACATTTTCGTTGCAGATTTTTTTCAACTTGTCTTCGAAGATTTCCAAAGTGGGAAACGGCCATTCCGCCCGTGTGCATTAAGGCTAATCAGAGAGCCATCTATTCTAATCGCTGTTTCCAACTTTGGCAAAAACGTCTCGTGTGTTCTAATGTTTCCAGGGCAAATGTCAATGAGGTTATCCTATGTTCTTAAATGGCACAATAACGGGGCAGAAGTATGACACTTCCACAACGAATTGTAACTCTTTTGAGGAACTCACGCTCGTTTTCACCCACAGAGGGAGACACACAGTAAGATACCCCCAAACTGACGGAGGTGTCCGTTGTGGAGAGCTGGAATTTGAAATGGACAATAGGACAAAGGCAAGTTTTAAATGCGGAAGCACGGAGGCGACGTCCCGCCAGGACTTCACAGGGGAGCGTCAACGTAGACCACGGTTAAAGCGAAACAAGTCAGACGCGTTATCCATTATGCCACTGGCTCAAGGGACAAGCCTAGCATTGGCAGAATGTCGATATGTAATGCCATGGACTTTCACGGAATCAGAATTAAAAAGGTGAACAAGCAGCGAAGATAATCACCAACATTGCTTCACTTCGAAGTTTCCAATTTGTGAAGCAGTGCCTTTCACTGGCAAAGGAGAAACATTTGTCCTCAGCTGCCTGCTTCAGGGTCGCCTCCTTCTCTGCTGGAAGTTTCCATCGTTTTATTCACAGTCACGACGCGATTTCATGATCCACTCAAGTGAAAAAGTGTCATGGTGTCGTCCAATCAAGACCCTGCAGATACTCAGCGAGAGGCCTCCGGTCATTTCGAGCTCTGGACGTGGAATTAGACGGGATGCGTGACACCTTTTATTGGCGCCACCACTTCACTGTAAATTAGCGGCTCAAAATGAGCCGTTGTTAGCATCAGTTTGATTCGTACCTTCCTGCAGTGCATTTGCTAAACAACATCAGATAGATCCCATCCGGCCCAGCTGACTTATCTATATTCACACTCTGCAGTATTTCTAATATCTCTTCCTTGTGAACCTCAATCTCTTCTAGTCAAGACGCCAACATTTTCATTTTCTATAGCGAACACTGTCGCAAAATATTTATTTAGTGCTTCCCCTATCTCCTCTGACTCCACACACAACTTCCCACTATTATCCTTGATTGTCCCAAATTTAACTCTCGTCATTCTTTTATTCCTGACATACCTATGGAACGCCTTAGGGTTAACCCTGAACCTGTCTGCCAACAACTTCTCATGTCTCCCCCTGGCTCTTCTCAGCTCTCTTTCTAGGTCTTTCCTGATATCGTTGGAACCCTCGAGCGCTCAAACTGAGTTTTCACATTTTGTCCTAACATAAGACTTCTTGTTCTTCTTGACCAGGGATTCCACTTCCTTAGTAAACCACGGCTCACGCGTTATATATCTTCCTCCTTGCCTGACAGGTACATAGTTATCTAGGACACACAGGAGCTTTTCCTTGAATAAGCTCCACATTTTAATGTGCTCACCCCCTGCAGTTTCCTACCACATTCTACGCTTCCTAAATCTTACCTCGATACATCGTAATTTCCCTTCCACCAGAGAAAACTCTTGCTCTCTGGAGTACACCTATCCCTTTCAATCACGAAAGTAAACCTGAGAGAATTGTGATCGCTGTCTCCAAAGTGCTCACCTACTTCCGAATCTAAAACCTGGCCAGGCTCGTTACCCAGTACTAAAGATTAAGTCGCATCTCGATAAATTTCAATGTGACACGATTCATTTTCAGTCCCTAATTACCCCAGAGATGGAGGGGGTGAGTTACTTTTCTTCACGCTTCAACTCCTCAGCGTGGAGGTACAAACATGAAACCGCTAGAGATGGAGTTCTTGCATTGGTAATCAGCGACACTGAAGGAACGATGTAAAAGTGAGGACTACAGATGCTGGAAAGCAGATTTTAGATCAGAATGATGCTGGAAAAGAACAGCAGGTCAGGCAGCATCCGAGGAGCAGGAAAGTCGACGTTTCTGTTGCCAGTCTTGCTGCGTTCTGCAAACAATTTTCGTTTTTGGCTCAGATTTCCAGCTACTGCAGCTATTTGTTTTATGTTAACCTTCATAATGTTTTGGACAAAACCAATGACATGCCAGCATCGGAAAATCGGCAGAAGGACTGGTACACCGATATGTTTGCTGAACAATACAACCATTCCATGAGCGGGAATACGATCCGGGCCACGGTGCTGAGAGTGTCGAATCCTCACAAGTAAATCCTCACAAGAACATTTTCGTTGCAGATTATTTTCAACTTGACTTCGAAGATTTACAAAGTGGGAAAAGGCCATTCGGCCCTTTGTGCTTTGCGGCTAATCAGAGAGCCATCTAGTCTAATCGCATTTTCCAACTTTGGCCCAAAGTTTGGTCATGGTGTCATGCAGAAACTCAGCGAGGTCACCCAGACATTTTTGTGTGTGTAGAATGATTTGCCACATTTAAGGCAAATTCAATGGCATCCGAATGGGTATATAGACAGGAAGCGTTCGGAGAGATAAGGAACACATTTTGGCAAATATGGTTCAATTAATTTCGGTTATCTGTTCAGCAGAGACAGGTTCGATAGTAGGGTCATTTTCCTTGCTCGGCATCTTTGATGTGCTCCCGCAACTGACACCAGTTTTGATTAGATTAGATTAGATTACTTACAGTGTGGAAACAGGCCCAACGAGTCCACACCGACCCGCCGAAGCGCAACCCAGACATACCCCTACATTTACCCCTTATTACCTAACACTAAGGGCAATTTAGCATGGCCAATTCACCTAACCTGCACATCTTTGGACTGTGGGAGGAAACCGGAGCACCCGAAGGAAACCCACGCAGACACGGGGAGAACGTGCAAACTCCACACAGTCAGTCGCCTGAGTCGGGAATTGAACCCGGGTCTCTGGCGCTGTGAGGCAGCAGTGCTAACCACTGTGCCACCGTGCCGCCCACCAATGGACCATTTAATGGACCATTTGCAAAAAAAAAATGCACTCTGTTTGTTAGGCAGTCAGCGCGTTTGCCTATATTTCTGGAGAGTGGATGGGACGAGTTGACCCAGCGATGAGGGTCTTTCCGGACTTTTGCTGCCAAGGACCATTCGTTTGGCACCTTCCCAACTTTGCCATCAAAGACTTTGGCTGAAGAATAATACCGCACGGATAATGTTACCCACCCCCCCCCCCCCACCCCCCAGCTCTCCAACGAATCCAGAAACTGACAGCTCTTCATGTGGAACAGAAGCAAAACAGAAAGGGTGGACCATTGCCAGGCACACCGAAGCATGCATGTTGCCTTTGTTACAGTGCATGCCGATTATGTCATGAACTGCTCAGAGAAACGGCAGCGAGGCAATTCAGGACATACTGGAGATTTAGTGCATTGACAAGTCACAGGAAGTGCTCAACAAACATAAAACAAAACGCACCAGCAATAACCCATGAAAAATGAAGTTTACCAATTGCACTGGTGATGAAATTAGGTCAACAATGCGCTGATGACTCCATCTGATCGAGAGGATCAATCACTAGCCCCCTTCACCAGGACAGTAATGAAGGAAATGAGAGAAATACAAAAAACATTTCTCATCGCGATTGCCAACCTTTTCGCCACTGCAACAACAAAAACGGCGAGCAGATGCAATGCAGAATCTGGTTTCATATCAGCAATGAAATAGTAATATCCATTCACTTTCAGTGAAAACGGTGAACAAAGGAAATTGTCTGAAATATGAATACCCAGCGCAGGCTACTTGGTTCCCCGATTATACTGCTGCACAGACTTTCATATTTAAAGGTACCTTTCAAAGAGAGTGTTTGTGGCTGTCCATATGACAATGGAAATTGTTTCCCTCGCTCTCACTGCCATTATTGATCGTGTTGGGTTTGGCATCCTCACCTTGCACGCGGGAGTTCAGTGTACAATTCTCTGCTGTGAAAAATCGGAGTGCATTGGAGCAGAAAGATGCGAAGCTCGTGTGCTTCATGGAGATGTTGTTGGAATGTTTTGCGGTGCTGGGAAGTGGGATCCCCACAGTTCTGGGTAACATCCTCAGGTTGCAGAGCCTGTTGTGAGGCCTACTGTGGCGTTTGGAATTGATTTAGTTTCATTGCCGCTGGGTCCGGTTGTTGGTGTTGCAGATTGGATCCTGATCAATGTGTTTATTGATGGAATCCATGGATGGGTGCCCTGCTTCTAGAAAATCTCTGGCTGCCTTCTGATTGCCATGTCCTGTTACTGTTGTGCTGCTCTCGAGGATGCTTGCTGTCTGTACGTATAGCTACTCGGGACAGCTGGCCGTGGCTATTACTGACGGCCACACAAATTCTTTGCCAAGAATATGTATCCCACAACTGCATTCCCAGATGTCTGGCACACTAAATTGTCAACTAGGATATGCCATAAAGCAATTGATACACCATGCTTCCCTTTATTAAAATAAATTTCTGGAAACTGATCGCCAGACTCCTCTGAACACACGGACTTAGGACAGCACATAAACCAACAGCCTCGCTGAGGGAAAGATCACCAGAAAACAATATCCAATGCCCATCTTGTGCAGGACAAATGTGGTTGTCAAGATTCCACGCAGGGACTGCACGAAACACTATATCGGAGAAACAGTCGGACAACTTGCGAGCTGCAATCATGAACTTCAGCCAGCCCGTATACGCCACGGGCAGATGTTCTTGTAGTTGTATGTAGGGCATTGAGTGTTTCTGATTCAGGGGCTTGGACCGTCTGCAGCACTGGTTAATTCCTTGTGTTGTAACTACTGTTGGAACATATGGAAAACTCGATTGCTCATTGAGATGTACATCCAAAATATTAGCCGAGATAAGTATTTTGGTGGTTTTTCTGGTGCTGTTCCTGTCATACCCTCTGGAACTGGACTTATTGTGTGCTTCCTGACGGTTCGGTGCATGCTTCCGTGATCGTATTTCGGGCAGAAACCTGCGTTTTAGCTTCAATAACGTGCGTTTGCAAACCTGGTATACCTCCCTGTATTTTGTTATCTCTCATTGTGTGCAATTGCAACACGGCAAATTATTAATTTACATTGGAAGGTGACAAACGGATGCGTGTGAAATGCCAAGGTATTAGTGACATTTATCCAATGGTTGCATATTACTTTGATTCAGGAGATAAGGATGTAAAACGTGTTTGTGTAGAAATGAGGACCAGTGAGGAAAGAAGTCATCTGCAGGTGTAGTTTCCAAGTGCACTCGCAGTAACCACTACGTACAAGAAAAAAATACTACATGTGAGTGATAAAAGATGGCAATAGTTACGGGTGATCTTAGTTTCCCATCTCCCACTCACGGTTCAATGGTAAATAAAAACGTTTGGATGACAATAATCAATAAATCATATCTGTCCCAGAGAACAACGCGAGCCATATTTTGGTCATCGATTAGTTTACGGCTGACTTAGTATCTGTCTTTTCTTGGAAACCATCTCCTTTGTTGTGACCATCAGGAAAGATATTACTTTTGACATAAAGAAAATGAAGATTATGTCACTAATCTTTCTTTGTTTCATGCCCAAGTACAATCAGACGACCTTGATCAACTCTGCTAGTCATGCGAGCAAAGAAATCTGGAAACATGCCGAGTGTGATTTTTCGCTCAATAAATAATTTTGATTCAGTTTGACTGAAACCACCTCGACCTAAAGTTGTGCTTTCCTTCTTTTAAAATTGTGTCCGGTATCTTCCAAATGACGGCAAAGATACGAGAGCAGATGGAAGCAATTTAGCCTATCAAGTCTGTGACAAAATTCAATGAGATCATGGCTGATTTGGTTAATTGTCAACCCCGTTTTTATCTCATCTCCGTGATGCTCCATGTCAGTTTATCACAGCCTTGAATACACCCCGCCGTCACAGCCCTCTGTTGTTAGGAAACCCACAGATTCGCTACCCTCTGAAAGAGTGAATATCCTCCTTATCATTTTCTTAAATGTTTGATCCCTTCAGCTGTGAGAACGCACTCTCGTCCCAATTTCCCGGGGGTGTACATCAGAGCAGAATGAGCCCCTGAAGGTAGGTCTGCACTCTCCAGTGCCGCTCCGTGTATTTGAAACATTTTCATATTTTGACCTCTGATTAAAAATCGTAGACCTAATTTGCACATCAGATTTGCCAGTGGTGAATTTTTTCAAGCAGACTTCAATGAGCGTAACTCTACTGGAAGTGAATAGGGCGAGACAAATTAGATTACTTACAGTGGGGAAACAGGCCCTTCGGCCCAACAAGCCGCGCCGAAGCACAACCCACCCATTCCCCTACATTTACCCCTTACTTAACACTACGGGCAATTTAGCATGGCCAATTCGCCTGACCTGACCTGCGCATCTTTGGACTGTGGGAGGAAACCGGAGCACCCGGAGGAAACACACGCAGACACGGGGAGAACGTGCAAACTCCAGACAGTCAGTCGCCTGAGACGGCAATTGAACGTGGGTCTCTGGCGCTGTCAGCCAGCAGTGTTAACCACTGTGCCACCGTGCCGCCCTAATGCAAGGACATTTCTCTTTCGCGATCCAGTGCTGTGTTTATTCACCTCTCTGCACATGAAAATGGATCCTACCCATCCACTTTATCTCTCGTCAATATGTGTGCAATTCAAATTGATGCGGCCATGACTACACGCGCGCAAT
Source organism: Chiloscyllium plagiosum (assembly GCF_037043375.1). NCBI lineage: Eukaryota > Metazoa > Chordata > Chondrichthyes > Orectolobiformes > Hemiscylliidae > Chiloscyllium > Chiloscyllium plagiosum. The sequence goes on along the minus strand of NW_028270182.1, from coordinate 50,713,377 downwards.
GCTGTCTTAGTATGTCTTATGTAATGGAAAGTTCCAACCTGAAACACCAGGATTTGGCTTTTCTTGGCACCCCAGCATCCTCCTCCTTTCAAAAGCAAGAGAGTGTGACAGCGAATACTGGGGTACCAGGAAAAGCCAAATCCTGGTGTTTCAGCTTGGATTTTTCCGTTACATAAGACATACTAAGGCAGCATTGCACGCGTGTAGTCATGGCCGCGTAATACAGGTGATGGATTAGAAATCCATTGGGGCTTCCCTCCGCAGGTTCAAATTCTGCTGGTTCAGTTTTCAGTGATGTCATGCTGGACGAGTTTTCACTCACAGTTCAGAAATCTCGTCTCAACAAACAAGACCAGTCAGTTGATTAGACTTAGCAAACTCAAGTTATTAATCAAAAATGCAACACACTTAAAACATTATCTCCGTTTCTCTTTTCACAGTTACTGCCAGACCCATTGAGATTTTGCAGTATTCTTTGAATGTACTGTGCAGAAGTGCTGCTTTTGAATAGATTCCTTTTACCCCAGTTCTCCGTTCACGAACTCTGGTCAGTGGCAACACTGCCCCCCGCTCGTCGAAGAGCCAATCCCCGCCACTAATTTTCCCATCATTATAAATAGCCGCAGGAAATTGCTGACAAACCATCTTTGCTCTAAAGCGAAACTCACCAACATCGGGAATCCCTCCACAAAACGGGACTTCTCATCCCTGGACATGGTGAAATACAGACGATTGTGAACAGAATTTGGGAAAATATTGTCACTTGTCAGGTAAAAAAATGTTAAGAAGGCAAAACACGTCACCCAATCTCCAGCTTTGTGAATCTTCAGAAAGTCTTTGGGAAAAGGACTCAGAGGAGAATGAAGAAGGGTGAATTGTCAGACTGATCGGAAACAGTCAGGACAACTTCCCGTTCTTTAAGTGGACGGGACATTGATTCTGATGTTCTCAGGACAAGAACTGATTGGAGACATTGAAGTAATTCTCGGTCCTGTACATGAGGAATACAAACCTTATATGGACACTGGGATAATGAAAATACTCGATACCACACAAGATACTGAGAGGTTCGAAGAGAGATGTTCCCGATTGGAGCGGAACTGGTTCCCAGTGACATGGGTGTGTCTGTCGTGGATGGGATCAGACTGTTCCCATGTCGCCATTATGAATGTCCCAGTCCTTATTTCGGAAAAGTAAAACTGATAGAGGACAGTTGTCGTTTTGGGAATGGCAGCCTGAAGTGGGAGGTCAATCACAGACTGCTTTCGAGGATCATCCAAGGTGTTAGGTTGGAAGTATCAGCTCATTCGACTGTTAACTGAAATGTTACTGATTCAATAGCGCCAGTGCGACAGCGGTTGATGTTCATAATGCATCTGTTTTCTGTGCAGCACCGTTTCGTGTTTCTAATGGGGTCAGGAAAATGTTTTCCAAACAGAAACCTTTGCTATGACGAACGATAAAAAAAATTTCTGCATTGCTTTAATGGTTAATGTAAAGAACAGTGGATTCTGGGAATCTGAAGCAAAAACAGAAACTGCTGTCGAAACTAACCAGTTTGGCAGTGCCTGTGGGAGATTACCGAGTTCTGATGAAGTTTTGAAATATTTGTCTCTGATTCTCTCTGAATAGACGCTGTAAGATCTGCTGAGATTCTCCTGGGGTTTCTGTTCGTGGTTTTAACTGAATGCCTATTCCATTTATAAGGATGATACAACCAAACCCACCACAAACCAAAATTAGGAAATAACACCTCAGCATCTCACTCCACCGCAAGCCCAAGGATAACTACACGATACTGCACTTCTCCAGCTTCCACCCTAAATATATTAAAGAAGCCATACCGTAAGGACAAGCGCTTCACCTGCACAGGAACCGCTCAGATGAGGAATAATGCGACAGATACCTAAAGATTTTGAAGGATATCCTCATGATGATGGGGTACATGTTGAACTGATTGATCGCCAGTTCCGGTGTGCCACAGTGAAAATCTGCTGTGAACTCGTCAGAAGACAGACAGAGGATGTGACTAATAGAGTATCTTTCATCGTCAGTACTTTCCTGGAGTTCAGCACGTTCTTCACAGGATTCAGCATGTCAATGATGATGATGAGCATCTCACTAAGAACATCCCCATGACTTCAATTCTCACCTTCAAGCACCCAGCAAAATTATAACATACGACCGTTTACAGTAAACTACTCAGCCTTCACATGGCATTAACCACAACACCACAGCACCATGTCTTCACAACCTTTGCAAGACATGGACACTACCATCACCCGTTCGTACACCACCCACCACGTACACGACAGGTACTCATGTGACTCAGGCAATGTTGTTTGTCACATAAACAGCAGGCAATGATACCACAAGATACCACAATATACCCAGTAATGGTATATTGGCGAGACCATGCAGATGGTGTGCCAATGGATGAATGGTAACGGCATAACAATTGCCAGACAGGATTATTCACACCCAGTCGGGGAAGAGTTCAGCAATCAAGGAAATTTGGTTTTCAATCTTCGACTAAATGTCGGCCAAGGCGGCTTTCGAGATACACAACAACGCAAAATCGCCAAACAGAATTGGATCGCCAACTGCCTTCGTTGGGGTGATTGCATCAACCATGATATTCGGTTAATGTCACACCATATGTGACCCACCACACTGTTCTGCATCTGTGAAATCTTCCCTATTGTTTTGTTTTCACACCATCACCGTGACAAGCTGTTATTGTCTCTCTACCTTAATCACTTTGTTCAATATTGGCTAACTGATAATTTGGGTCAGACTCGCGGCATGCGACTCTAGCCAAATAAAAATCAGAAGAACTGGGAATGCTGTAAACCAGGAGCAAGGGCAAGGGTTACTGGGCGGGGTGGGGGAACGGGACTGGGGCATCGTGGCGAAGGGGGCAGGTGTTTCGCTGGTCTGGGGACATCTGTGGAGGAACATGAGAGTTAATGTTTCGGAGCTGGTGTCCCTTCCTCTGGTGTTTTTGTTGTGGAGCGGTTTTCCAGTTGCTTCTGTTTATGTTCAATGTTATTCCAGTGCCTTGATTTGTCTCCAGTACGACTTTATTTTAACGGTTTGTAATTATCTCTCTGCCTCACTTTGTTGGATCATAGGTCAACCATTCTGTTGGCACTCAGTTATTGACACATTACTCACTCTGTCGGACACTCTTGTTCACTTGCAGAGACTAAGTCTTTGACACTCCGCTCCCACAATTTGCCTGATATTTTGATCTGTCTGCCCTTGATCTCTCTTCCCTTAAATTCAGTGTTCTGTGTTATTCCCTCCCACTTCACCTAACGAAAGGGCTCTGGTCCAAATCTTGTTATTTCAAATAAACATGTGCATCTATAACCTGGTGTGATTTCTGAATTGGTCCATCGCAGTCCAAAACCGCAACCTCCACAGCAGGTACACGGAAACACCACCACACGCACTTTCCCCTCCACACTATGTTCAAGCTCATTTACTCCTGTTGCCGCATGTAATTCTGAACTTGTTGTTGTTCGTGATGAAATCTTAAGGTTCAAGCGGTTCTTTTGCAATGTATGTACTTTGGAATGTGGTTCAATTTCAAAGAAAAACATTCTTCAAGGGACGATATATGCTTCAAAGCTTTGCCTGAGTTGTTTAAATGTCATTTATCTTGAACCCAGTGAGCTGACGGAAGAAAAAAAATACTTTGCACTGCTACCATACGGTGCCAGGGACCCAGTTCAATTCCAGCCTGTGGCGACTGTCTGCATGGTGCTTATACTCCTCCCATGTGTGCGTGAGTTTTCCTCCCACATTATGAAAACTGTGCAGTTTCGGTGGATTGCCAAATGGAAAAATACCCAACTTGTCCAGGTATGTGGACTTCAGGTTATTTCGCTGTGAGAAACTGGAAGGGGATCGATTAGGAAGTGTTTTTTGTTGGGATAATCTTCACTGCTTTGGTGTGGACTTGATAGACCGAACGGCCTACTTCCACACAATTGGGATTTTACGAAAATTATTGCGATCCTGCGATTTTCCAGACAGTCCGAAAGATAAATAATGTTTCCAGGTGTCGATTTGAATGTCTGCAAACGATATTCCAATTCTCACACAGGAACTACACCTCGAAGTCTGCACTTACGCAATTTAAAGTTGTGCATTCAGTGTTCACGCTTCGGAAATCACAGCTTTTTACCATTAAGATCAAATCTTGTGTTTCTTAATCTATATCATAAACAGTCGAATTAGTCTCATTTATCTACATTTAATGCATGTACTTCAAACTGATTGGAATGGTAACTTCTCAGATTCAGGTTCATTTTGATCGTAGATAGGTAGATGACAACCACTCTTCCCATCTTCCCAAGTGGATTTGTAAGGCATCGATCACCAACGCTAAGCCGTGCTGCTCCCTGGGAGAGGGTGAAGCGCGGTGATGGCCTGTTCGGTGACATCATACATGTATTTGTCTCCAGTTAGTTTCTATGGAGTAGGACTGACAATGAGGGGAAGTTCGAAGGCAAGAGCTGATTCTGGGAGGGGAAGCCTCTTGAAGAGGTTTTGGCAGTATCTGAGAGACTTTCCAAACTTCAAACAGGCAAAGTCATTGAATAGAATCTCGGGGGAAGCCTTCTAACAGGAGAATGGTGTAACCGAAAATATATAACATAGCCTAAATGAAGATAAATACCGCAGTGTTCGCAGTACGAATGGTAAGAAGAATATATTTGATTAAGAACTTCCTGCTGCAGCCTTTAAGTAGCGCAGCTTAGTCAGCTGCTCATAAATGATGATAAAACATCTATCCTTTAACTGATCACCTTCAGCCACGTGCTGGAGTAAGTCTAGTCTACTTATGTCTGCCTTTTGCTGCAAAATGGCTATGGAGACGTGTATGTGTTTGATATCAGGCTTATTCGGAAGAATGACTCCACTAAGGTTTGAAGTTAACTTTCGTGATTCGTTGGTTAGCACTGCTGCCTTACAGCATGAAGGACCTGGTTCGATTCCAGCCTCAGGCGACCGGTTGGAGTTCGCACATTCTGCCTGTGTCTGCATGGGTTTCTTGGGTTGCTCCAGTTTCCTCCTACAGACCAAAGATATGCAGGTTAGATAAATTGGATATGCTAAATTGTACCGCGTTCTCCAGAATGTGTTGGTCAGGAGCAGTGCAAATTAATAGGGAAGGGAAATTGCTGTGGGTGGAATACTCCTTAGAGGATGCATGTGAACGTGTTGGGCCTAATGACCTGTTTCCACACTGTAGGGATTGTATGATTCTATTCCATAATGTCGGTACTATAACAGAGTAAGGCATGGTACCACTCAGCAGCTTGCTAGTAAAATGATAAATGGTGGATTCACGCTGATTATCTGTGTCAAAGTTAACTGGCAAGTGTTCATATCACTTGGAATTGACGACAATGCAAATTTAATTGAAACAGAATCATGGCTGGAAAATACCTCCAGTGAAAATGCATCACCAAATTCAACATTTCTATTCATGGCAAGTTGCTGAGTCAGCCTATCTCAAATGTCTGATTACATGAATCTGCTGCAAGAACACAGGGATACTTATTTCCAAACTGCTCCTCTTAACGCTGTAGCTTAAGTGTTACATTTTTGTGAAGTTTTTCTCACCTCCCAGTAAGTGTTGGCCTTCTAACAATTGAGTTTGATAAAGTTTATTTGAACAGTTCATTTAACTATTTGGATGTTTTGAAGTGGGGGAGGAGAGCAACCCTCTGATCCACTGGGACAGTGAAGGACTGACTGAAGGAATACCTATCCAATTGTGATGGTTGTAGCTTGGAAGGGAACATGCAGATAAATATATTCTCATTTGTTTACTTCCTTTGTCTTTAGGACGATAGTCGTACTAGAGTTGGAGTGTGCTGTCAAATGGAAATTGTTGATGAATCAAAAAGCTGCGACAGTGTGAATGGATTGAAATTAAACATAAAGTGCCAATCGAACTGGCTCAATTGCCATGGAATGGAACGTTCTGAAGAAACTCAGCCGACCTGTTAGCAACTGGGAAAAGTGTCAGAGAAGTAATGTTTCTTAACCTACATGTCCTCCCTTCAGTACTGTTCTGAAGAAGAGTCATTTTGGCCTCAAAAAGTTAACTATATTTCTCTCCAAGTATGCTGTTAGAGTTGCTGAAATTCTCCAGCACTTTCTGCTTTCATTTCAGTTATTAAATTTCCGAAACATTGTCCTTTTGTACGAATGTTTCATAATGGCGCTTTCCAACAACTTGAGGTATGTTGTCGATATATTTGTTCAGTCAATCGGGGAGTATTCCATCACACACTTGGCGTGAGACTTCTCGGTATTAGAGAAGCGATTGGAGTCAGAAAGCCCATTACTGATGGCAGTTTTCTTGCCATCTGGCCTGCTCTTGTAGCCACATTATTTATGTAGGGAGGACAGTTCATTTTGGGGTTAATAGTAACTCCCAGATTGTTGGTAGTTGAAGACTAGGTAATGGCAACACATTGACTTTCCAGAGGTGTTGATGGATTATCTTAATCGGGATGTGTGAAATTCATTTCTCTTGTCTGCCCAGGCCTTCACATTGCCAGAATTCTGCTGCATTGTGAAATGGAATGCTTCAGGATTTGAGGAGGTAAGAATGTGGCTGAACTCTGGACATTTATTCACGAACAGAATCTTGAATAATTACTGAAGTGAGGTCATGGAGTTTAGATAACTGACCTGCAACAACCAATCCAGTTTCTGTGCGTCTGGAGTCACATGTATCTTGGAGCAAATAGGAATAGCAGCTTTACTTCCCTAAGGGGTAGAGGCGAATTGGAAGGGATTTTCCATGGTAAGTTGTAATGGGTTAAAGGCATTAGACATAGAATTTCAACTTAGAATTCATGGCATCTGTCGTTGCAGGGTTTGAATTAGGTCTCTGATATCAATTCTGGAATATCTTCACGTGAGCTGATTATCATGTACTGACGAGCAATGCTTCTCCAAAACTGGGATTGAGCTTGTTCTTAAGCTACTTCATTTCTCAGAAATTTGAATAAAAAACAAAAAAAATGTGAGCAATGCTACAGTCTCAGTCTCCACAACCTGCTTACACACAGTACATTGCAGCATCTTTGGTGATGCATCAAGTCAGATTTTCAAACAAGGAGCTTGTCCGTTGCCTGAAGGGAGAGATAACGTCGCACATACAACTGCATCAAACAATTCTACATGTGGAGAATTTGATCCTCACTATCCTGGTCTTCACTGGCGTTCCTTATAAGGCATTATGACAATTTCACTTGCTTTAGTCTGCTGCTGATCTGCTATTTGGTTTTAACTTTTGAACAATAAAGTCTCAAATTCACTGACATGTTTCCTTATTTAGACACAGGAAGTGCGATATCAGTTCACTGAGCAGTAATGTCCTTACAATTCTCCAGTGATAGAGACTCCCGATGTCACTGCAAATGCAGAACTTCCTAATCTCTATGTTCTGTCATCCGTTCCGGTTTCATACCGTTCGTAGGTATGATAAGAAATCAGGCAAGTCAGTTGCAAAGAATAGTCAACGGAAGTGAAACATTAATTCTTGCTATCCCACAGATGATGTAAGACATGCTGAGACATTTCTGTTTCTGATATACAAATGAAACCTGTTTTTGTGACAACTTTGAATGTTAAGTGGTGACCTGAGAGAAGTAATGCAAGACACTAAAATTAAGCGATAAACTGTTTCAGTTCGTTGTGGATTCTGCAATGAGTCTGAAAATGAGGTTCAGAGTGTTTCGGACAGATGTAAGTGAGCACTTCTACACACAATATTTGGAAGAGGTTTGAAACTCACTTCCACAAAGGACAGTAGATGCAGGGTTTTAATTTTGGTTGCCAGAATCAATTCTGTGATTGTTTACATCTATCTCTAAGGACAATAGCAGCAGAAACAAGAGAAATCTGTGACAGCAAATCAGGGAACTCGCCTTTCTGAGTTGGAATTATCTGGCTATTCCTAAATCCTGAAAGTCCCTCGCTAATAGCATCTTGGCTGTACCTCTATGTTCAGTTCGCTCAAGTTTCTGTACAGTAGCTCATCATCTCAATCACTGGAGTAATTAGGGATGGGCAGTGAATCCAATGCCATTGTGTGACGTCTATATGCCACGAATGAGTTTCAAACACCTGCAGGTTCTACGTGGACGCCCGCAAGCGATCGGGAGAAGGGAGTAGTGGAGCAGGGCGGTTGAGTAAAGTGAAAGGCAATGATGACTGGAGGGCATGAGGCTGTAAGTGAGAGAGGAAGTGGTGATGCAAGGCTCACTGTTGGTATTAATGGGTCAGCCGAGACTGACCACTGTTTACACTGACTTACACAACACTGCTGATCAATTCACCAAAATGATACTGTTCTCTTGGCGTAGTATTCCCTCTGTGCATATTAACGTGGTTAATGGGCCCCAAGAGGATGAACGTATCTTCTTTACACTGTCGACTTAAACAGATGAATATATCAGTTTGAAATGAACACAATACGAGATTGGCTCTTTCTGTGCATTTACACTGGAGAATGTCCAGGTGTGAACGTTTTTTTTTCTGCGTCAGTAGAGTTTAGTTTAAATTCTTATGGAGCAACTTTAATGAAGTAACAAATATCCAAGTTACTGTGATTGAACAGCTAATTAAATACACATATGAATTTCAACAGCATTGTCTGCACTGACATCATTGATGAATTAGTTAAAGCGTCTGGTAATAACGAGACTATTATGTTGTCAAATCCTGGCGTTGCATGTCCTGTACATTGAAGGATCGTTGCTTAAACTTCCTTAAAATGCTGTATTGTTGATCCACCACACTGAAAGAGCATGCTTCTTGTGTTTGAGCTCAGCGCATTTTTATTTCATGTTACCACCTCCTGCCGCCTGCTGTGGCCCCATCAGTCAATACTAGATCCTGCTCATTCAACGGAAAGATTCTTTACTATGTTCCACAAGGACGTTTCAGTTAACAGTCGAATACGCTGAAACTTCCAACCTCACAAATTCGACGATCCTCTAAAGCAGTCCGTGACTGAATTCCAAATTCAATGTGCCATTCTCTGAACGACTATTGTCCTCGATTAGTTTTACTTTTCCAAATGAAAGAGTGAACCATTCATTATGGAGATATTGTAACAGTCTGATACCCCACGACAGACACACCCATGTCACTGGGAACCAGCTCACCTCCATCAGGGATAATCTCCCATTTTGCCTCTCAGTGACATGTGTGTTCCAGAGATTTTCATTGTCGCAGAGTACAGATGAATTTTCTATTCCCCATGTACAGGGGCGAGAATCTTTTCAATGTATAAGACCAGTTCCTGTACGACAACATCAGAGTCAATGTTCTAGCCTCTGCTCGGTCCGACAGTTCACCCTTCTGCATTCTCCTCTGATTCCACTTCCCAAAGGGTTTCTCTAGATTCCCAAAGCTGATGCCTGGAATGGCTTGGCTCCTTAACATTTTTCCAACTGCCAATTGACAATATTTTCACAGTAAAGCTTCAGAAACCTCTGGCCTGCACCATTTCCAGTGATGAGAAGTCCCGTTTGGTGGAGAGATTCCCGAGGCTGGTGAGTTTCATTTTGGAACAAAGATGGTTATCTGGCAATTTCCTGTGGTTGGTTGTAATGATGGGAGAGGGAGCGGTGGGGAATGAGCACTTTGACGAGCAGAATGAAGTGTTGCCACTGGCCAGAGTCAGAGAACAGAGGACAGGGATTAAAGGAACCTAATTAAAAGCAGCACTTCTGCATTGTACGTTCAATAACAACTACAGAAAACCGATGTGTCGAGCAGTGTATCTGGAAAGAGAGACAGAGATAATGTTTTAATATGGTACATTTCTGATGAATACCTCGAGTTCCAAAATCTAATTAATTTACCGGATTCGTTTGCAAAATAGGTGTTTTGAAATTTGAGCGAAAATTCGCCCAGCAGCAAGTCATTCATAGCGGAGTCAGCAGGATTCGGACTTATGCGGGGAAACCCCAATGGATTTTTAACCTATCACCTTTACCACTCTGCCATGAGTACTGACTAAAAGTCAGAGCTGAGCATTAACCAAATCAGCCGTGATCTCATTGAAAGTTGTCGCTGACTTGATGGGCTCAATGCTTCCATCTCCTCTCCTAACTCTGCTGTCAATTGTAAGGTGCGAGACACCAATGTAAAAGAAGAAAAGCACAAAGTTAGGAAAAGATATTTGCTGCCAAACTGAGTCAAAATTATTGATTGAAAGGAAAATCCCAATGGCAATTTGCTAGATGTCTTTGCGAACATGACCAGCAGAGCTGATCAAGAGAGGTATTGATCTGAGTGTTCTTGGACATGAAACAATCCAAGGTTAGTGACATATTCATTTCTTTTTCTGGCGAACGACCTGGTTTTTCCAGATGCTCACAAAGAAAGAGATTTTTCCCAATAAAAGACGGCAAATAAGTCCAATCTAACGCTGACACCATCGTGAGCACTGCTGTTTCACAATGCCACAGAGTCAGAGTCAATTCCCGCCTCAAGCAACTGAATGTGTGGAGTTTGCACATTCTCCCCGTGGCTGCGTGCGCTTGCTCTGGTTTTCTCCCAAGTCCAAAAATGTACCGGTTAGGTGAAATGGCCGTGCTAAATTGACGGGGTGAATGGAGAGGAATGCATTTGGGCTGGGGCGGGTCGGTGTGGAGTTGCTGGGCCGAAGGCCCTGTTTCCACATTGTAAGTATTCTAATCTACAGTAATCAATGGCCAAGGTATGGCGCATGTTGTTCGATGGGGCATATATTACTTTTCGATTGTTTTTCTTCAAAGTTTCTTTACAATTCAAACGGGAGTGGAAGAAGGGAAATGAATCTCTCCCATAATTCTTGCCTTCTTTTATCATTCACAGGCGGTATTTTTCCTGTTCGTCTTTTTTTTACACTGTGGTTACTGTTAGTGTTCTTGTAAGCTACACCGGCTGGTCTCCTCTTTCCTCAATGTTCCTCAACTCTACCCAAACACATTTCCATCCTTATCTCCTGAATCAAAGTAATCTCTAACCATTGCATAATTGCCACGGAAACTGGGCTTTTCACATGCCTGTGTATGTCATTTCCCAATATTAATTGATCGTTTACTGTGTTGCAATTGCGGATGAGAAGAAGAATTCAGAAGAGAGGCAGGTGGTCCTGGGTTTCAAACGCACGTAATTGCAGCTAAAACGCAGATTACTGCACACAATGCGATCACGGAAGCATGCACCGAACCGTCAGGAAACACACAATAAGTACAATGCTGGATGTCATGTCAGGAACAGGACCAGAAACTCAACAGAAATACGTCTCTTGGGTACTATTTTGGATGTATTTCTCAATGAGCTATCGTGTTTTACATATGTTCCATCGGGAGTTACCTCACACAAGGAAGTAACCAGTGCTGCAGACGGTCATATAATCCGAGTCGCAAGTCCCGGAGTCAGAGAGACTCAGTGCCCTGTGTGAACCTGCAAGGAACAGTTGTGCATGGGGTTTACAGGGTAACAGAACTGCATGAATGCAGCTCAATGGCGGTCTGTCTGCTTCTGCTCTATAGTTTGTTGTGCAGTCGCTGCGTGCAATCTTGTCAACTACGTTTGTCCGGCACAAGATGGGCATTGGTCACTTGTCTTTGAGAGAGGCTGTTGGTTTATGTGATGTCATAATTCCGAGTGTAAGGAGGAATCTGGTTGTCAGTTCCCAGAAACTTACTTTAATAAATGGAAGCGTGCTTTGTAACTTGCCGCGTGGCATATCCTCGTTGCGAAGTTCGTGCACTGCGAATCACGTTGCGGGACAATCCAATTTGGGCAAAGAATTTGTGTAGCAGTCACGAGTTGCCACGACCAGCTATCCCTAGTAGCAATACGGACAAATGGCAAGAACTAGAAATTCGATTAGAGCAGCACAAGTTTAATGTGTCAGGGCAAACAGAAGGCAGCCAGAAAATTTCTGGATGTACGGCAATCATCCAAGGAACCGGTCCATATGAAAATCTGTGCATCAGTAGAATCTGGGACCCAAGTAGTCTATGTTCGTTATTCATATTCCAGACAATTTGCGTTGTTCCTCGTTTACTCTGGAAGTGAATAGATATAGCTATTTCACCGTTATTTCGAAAGAAGATCCTGCATTGAATCTGTTCGCCGTTTTTTGATGCTGTGGCGAAAAGGTGGACAATCGCGATGTGAAACGTTTCTATACTTTCATTTCCTTCATTAATGTCCTGGTGAGGGAAAAAGGTGATTGGCTCTCTCAATCAGATGGAGGCACCGGCACATTGATGGCCTCATTTAATCACGGATATAATTGGAAATGTTCACTTTTAATGGTTCGTTGTTGTTCTGTTTTGTTTTATGACACTTGAGCACTTTCTGGGACTCGGCAATACACTAAATCTCCAGTAGGTTTGGAATTGCCTCGCTGTTATTTGTGCGAGCAGTTCATGTTGGAGACGAATCACAGGCCTCACAGATAGCACTTAAGCTTCGGTTTGTTGGATCATGTTACTGACTTTTCAGTTTTGATTCTGTTCCACGTTAAGAGCTATTAGTTTTTGGATTCGCTGGAGAGCAAAGTGGGTAATGCGATATGTGAGGTATTTTTCTTTAGCCAAAATCTTTGACGGTGATCTTGGGAAAGTGTCAAGAAGAATGGTCATTGGCAGCAAATATCCGGAAAACCTTCATCTCTGGATCGGTTGGGCCCATCCACCCTCCAAACAAAATAGCCAAACTCGCTGGTTGACTAACAAAAATCATGCGTTTTTTGCAAATGGTGTATTCAAACCGTTGCCGGAGCATCTCAGAGTTGTCGAGCATGGAAACAAATCCCGCGATCCAACTTGCCCTTGTTGAACAGATAACCGAAATTAATCCATATTTATCTGCCAATATTTGTGCCTTATCTCCCCTCGGTCTTCCTGTCTATACACCCATTCAGATGCCTTTGAAATGTTGTGAGTGCACCAGACTCTGCCACTAAATGTGGCAATTCATTTTACACACACAGAAGTTCTGTGTGAAAAACATGTGTCCCTCACATCCCTTTTAAATTTTTCCTCTCTCACATTAAACTTATGCTATGTAGATTTGAACTCGCGTATCTTGTGAAAAAGTGCTCCCTGACTATTTCCTCTGTCTGTCTTCCTCATTATTTTACCAGCTTCTGTGAGGCCATCTCTAAGCCCTGAAGCTCCTGGGAATCTGACGAAGCCTATTCAGTTTCGTTCTCATGTCCAAGCAGTGCAAACCTTGCAAATCCTTGGAAAGGTTTTCTAAACTTACACTTGCAAGAAGTGTGTCCAGCTGCAGCACTTGCTTGACCGCGTGGTCACTCTGGAGCTGCGTGTGGACTCACTGTGGAGCATCAGCAATTCTGGAGAGTTATGTTGCCTCCCAGGTGCTCAGGTCAGGGATGTCACCCATCGGCTGAAGAACATTCGGAAAGGGGATCGTGTACAGCCAGTTGTCTTGGTGCATACAGGCACCAATGAAAAAAAAACGAGATGAGGACCTGCAGGGAGAATTCAGGGAGCTAGGAGAGAAATTAAAGAGGAGGACCTCAAAGGTAGTAATCTCGGGATTACTGCCGGTGCCATGTGACTGGCAGCGTAGAAACGAATAAAAAAGGCACGATGAACACGTGACTTGAGGAATGGTGCTGCAGGGCGGGTTTCAGATTTGTTGGACTTTCCGAGCAGTTCTGGCGAAGGTGGGACTATAAGAAAATTGACGATGTACATCTGAACCAGACGGGAACGAATGTCCTTTCGGGAGTTTTTGCTACTGCTGTTGGGTACGTTTAATACTAATGTGGTAGGGGGCTGGGAACCACAAGAGAAAACAAGTCGGCAGTGAGGTGGAAAATGGAAAATGTAAGAATCAGGAAGATAGCATTAATAATGGGAAGAGTAGGCAGAGAGCAGATGAATGCAAAAGAACTGGTGGCCTGAAATGCACCTACTTTAATGCATGAAGTATAGACAGATGAACTTAGGGCTTAGGTTGGTGCCTGGGAATATGACGTTATTGCGATCACAGAGATTTAGTTGAAGGAAGGGCATGGTTGGCAAACAAATGTTCTAGGATATAGATGCTTCAGACTGGACAGGGAGGGAAGTAAAAGGGGAAGGAGTTGCATTGCTGGTCAGGCATGATAGCATGGCTGTGTGAAAGGAGGAAACCATGTCGGGCTTGCGTCGTGAGACACTATGTATGGAGCAGTGAAATAAGAAGGGTGAGGTTAGACTTTTGGGGCTGTATTACAGTGAGCGTGAAGTGTAAAAAAAAGTTAAACAGATCATGGAAAGACGTAGAGGCAATAATTTAGTGGTGATTGGAGATTTCCGTTTTCCTAACATTGACCGGGATACTCTTAGCGTCAGAGGTCTGGATGGGACACTTTTTGTAAGAAGCCTCCAGGTGAGTTTTCTGGAGCGGTATATCAATAGTCCGACGAGGGAATAGGCCATATTGGAACTGATATTGGGGAACAAGCTAGGGCGGGTGATAGCAGTTGCCGTGGGTGATTTCTTTGGGAAGTGTCCAATATTCTGTAAGTTTTAGAATACTCATTGACAAAGATGAGAGTGGTCCTGAGGAAAGAGTACTAAACTTGGCCAAAGCTAATTATATCAAAATTATGCAAGAGGTCGGAAATGTGGATTGGCACAGCTATTTGTAGGAAAGTCCACAGTTCATATGTGGCAGGCTTCCAAAGATAGGTTAAATATAGTGCAGGATAGGCATGTCCCGTTGAAGGCAAAGGATTTTAAAGGCAATATTCGTGAACCATTGATGACAGGACAATTGTACGACTCCCCAAGAGGAAAAGGGAAGCATACATAACGCCTCAGCCGCTAAGAACAGAATGTTCCCTGGAGGAACATGAGGAGAGTAGGACAAGTCTTAAACGAGGAATCAAGGGGGTTAAAAGGGGTCAGGAAACAACTTCACGATAGCACAATTAAGGGGAATCCTAAAGCCAATTATTCATATATAAGAAGCAAGTGGTAACTAGAGAAAGGATTGGTCCACTAAAGGAAAATTAAGGAAGACTGTCTGTCGAATCTGAGAGAGTGGGTAGGATTCCGAATGATTATTTTGCATCAGTGTTCACTGAGGAGTGGCACATGAATGTTGAGTCTAGAGTAAGACATTTGATTAGTCTGGATCATGCTGACATAAGTAGAGAAACTGTGTTGGGCAGGCGAGGGGTAATTAATGTGGACAAATCCCCAGGAACGGATGGGATCTATTCCTGGTTCCTGAGTGAGGCGAGAGAGGAAGTAGCTGGGGCCCTGACAGATATCTCCGTGGCATCCTTAAGCATAGGTCAGGTTCTGGCCGACTGGAACGTTGCTCATATTGTCCCCTGTACAGGAAGGATAGTAGGGATATTCCGGATAACTACAGACCAATGGGCCTGACACCAGTGTTGGGAAAGTTGCTGGAGAAGGTACTGAGGGTAGGATCTGTTCATATTTAGAAAAGAATGGGCATATCAGTGAGAGGCAAAATGGTTTTCTGCGGGGGAGTTCGTGAGTTTCCAACTTAATAGAGTTTTTCGGGGAAGTGACCAAGTTGATAGATGAAGGAAAGACTGTTGATGTTATATACATGCACTACAGTAAGGAGTTAGATAAGGTTCCCCATGGTAACCGAATACAGAATGTAAAGTAACATGGTGTGCAGGGTGTTCTAGACAGGTGGATAAAGAATTGGTTGCGCAATAGGAGACAGAGAGTGGCCGTTGAAGGGAGTTTCTGGAAATGGAGAAAGATGACCAGTAGTGCTCCACAGGGGTCAGTGTTGTGACCACTGTTGTTTGCGATATACTTAAATGATCTGGAAGAGAGCACTGTTGGAATGATCAGAAGGTTTGCAGATGACACGAAGATTTCTGGACCAGCAGAAAGTATAAGGGACTGTTAAAGAATACAGGAGGATATAGATATACTGGAAAGTTGGGGGGAAAAGTGGCAGCTGGAGTTAAACACATACAAATTTGAGGTGACCCATTTCGGCCAGTCTAATTCTAGATCGAGTTTTGCAATGAAAGGAAGAGCTTTTGGAAAAAAAGTTGATGGACAGAGAGATCTGTGAGTGCAGGTCCATTGTACACTGAAGGTTGCTGCACAGGTGGATAGAGTGGTCAAGGAGGCATATAGTATGCGTGCCTTCATTGGATGGGGTTTTGAATAAAATGGCTGGCAAGTCATGTTAAAATTGAACAAGACTTTGGTCTAGCCGCACTTGGAATGCTGTGTAAATTTCTGGTCGCCACATTACCAAAAGGATGTGGACGCTTTGGAGAGGGTGGATGCTGCCTCGTATGGAAGGTGCAATCTAGGAAGAGAGGTTGAGTAGTTTAGGTTTGTTTTCATTAGAAAAAAAAGAGCTTGAGGGGGACCTTTTTGAGATTTACAAAATCATGAAGGTACAGACAGTGTAGATAGAGAAAAGTTTTATTTCCCAGGTTGAAGGATTAAATAACGAGAGGTTACGCTTTCAAGGTGAGAGGTGAAAGGTTTAAGAGGGATACACGCGACAACTACTTGACACAGCGGGTGGCGGGTGTCAGGAACGCGTTCCCATCAGAGACGGGAGAGGTAATCACGGTAGATTCATTTAAGATCCATCTGGACAGATGCATGAGAAGAAGGGGAGCAGACGGATACAGATGCTTAGGAATTGGGTGACAGGTTTAAACAATAGATTTGGATCGGCTCAGGCTTGAATGGCTGAAGGGCCTGTTCTTTGTCTATAGATTTTCTTTGGTCTTTCTTCTTAAATTACGCCAAGTTCATTACAAAATTTACGAGGTATCAGTGCCTGAAGTGAATCGATGCTGAAACACTAGTCATAACAAACCTGAGTGTTGGCTTTTGTGTGGTAGCGTGGTCGAGCGGTCTGATATGCTGGATTTTTTAGCATTCAGTCTCTATCGAATCGTGGCTTCAACTACCAGCATCGTAAGTGAGCTCCTGTGTGGAGATGTATGTGAGAGAACTGCGCATGTGTGGATGCCTTTTAATTTGAGTGTTTGCAACTCCTCAGTTTGCATCCCCTCTCGGTGATAAAATCAGCGACCGTCTCTGAAAACAACGCAAGTTCCTGCTGTCCAACGTATCCTCATATCCCGTCGATAACTTTGCTTTAGGATATCTGAGTTGCCAGTTTCTGTATCTCAAATGGTCAGCGCAGTTGACTGAAATGTTGGTGGTTCGAGCCCACCCAGGGCATAAAGCCTCAAATATTTCAGCACAAGTATTTACACCGACCATGTATCGACATTGTAACCGCGAAAACTAATCCATGATTCACCCCAAGACCACAGTGAGTGAGACGTTTACACGCAGCAGAATACATTTCATTCTCCAAGCTCCCGATGCCAACAGAAAGCGGCCACTGCAGCTTCAATCAGCGGCTTTCTGCCAAGCCATGGGAAACAACTCGTGGAAACTCCTTCCTTAGTAACAGCTCTTTCCGTGTTAAAGGAGCAAAACTTTCACTTTAAATTGGAAACGGCTTCAGGACATTGGAATGTTCGAGTTCTTGGAACGTGTTATAAATAAAACTCCTGACTTGAAAATAAAAATTTGGTGAAGGTTTTAGGTAGAAAGAACAAAGAAAGTGTTGATCTAGAGGACCTTGTCTATTCAGCAGATGGGAAATGCTCAACACTGTAAACGGAAATGATTGGGTTTCCTTAGGTAATTTACCGACTGTTTTACTATCTGCCAGAGTGACTGGAAATCACTTCAGCGACCTAAAGGTGAGGTTAAAAATACCAAGATATCAAGGTTGAACGTTAAATCCCGGAAAAAGTGCTAAATACATTGTAATGCTTTGAAGGAATAACTGAAGTGAAAGGTGTGAATGATGTTTTTGTGATTAGGAGGAATGAACTGGATCCTGACAAATTGCTGATGAATTATGCTCGCAATGGAATTGCAAACTAATCCACAGTGCACCATGCTCAGTTAGCTCAGTCGGTGCAGTGTGAGTTGCTTAATCTGAGGGTGGTGGGTGCAAGCCTCACAATGGGCGCTTTCACCGCTTAATAGAATTCCGGCTCTTCGTTCCACGTGCAGTATTGCAACCCTTCGCAGGGGAATGTTCTTGCTGCTTTCATTGACACATCTGTCCCCCTGCTTTTGATCACACGTCGGTTTCTGAGTGAACACTGTTTCCATTTTACTGGAGGCGCCAGAGACAACTTTATCAGTGCAGCCGAAAATACTATGAATGATGTCCGTTTCAAAACGTGAGGTTCCAAACCAACCGTGCACCACCCAAAGTGTTCAAAGACACGGAAAGCGAATGGCCACTTGCTAGGGGTCTGACAGAGACGGATCAATATCACATGGGTCCTGAACCAATTTTCAGTGATTCAGATTGTTCTGATGGAAACCGAAGGGAACTCTCCCTCAACGTTTTGCAATTGTTCTTCTTGTGTTTAACGTAATGATCAGTATATTGTCAGTAACGAGGGTGGAGGCGCGGCAGGATTGTGAGGTTTCAGTGTGGGACATGGACACGGTAAGTCAAATATTCCCAGAGCATGGGAGAGCTGATTGGTCCAGGATTACTGCCATCTTCTGTTTCTGAACCAACAAATGAAATTACTGGAAAATCTCAGCAGGTCTGGTAGCATCTTGGAAATAAAAACCGATTTAAGACTTCGGGACTAGTGACATTTCTTTTCCATGTCCATCTCCACCTGCTTTGGCACATTTTTCCTTTTTTATTGAATGTCTCCTGACTTCTAATTTTCTGTTCAGATTCTTATTTATTACTTCCTCTCCAACCATTTTCCCAGTCTCCAATTTTGTCTCAAACTGTTCCATCTTTCACATTGCCCAGGACTTCGAACTGAACAAATAACTCTGTTTCTATTTCCTTCGATAGCAGATGGTCAGAGACTGGAAGGCAGTGTTGTTCCGAAAACTTATCCATGATTCACCCCGAGTCTGCAGGGAGCAAGACGTTTACACGCAGCAGAATACGACACCATGTTCTCCAATCCCCCGGTGCCAACTGAAAGCGGCCACTGCAGCTGCAATCAGGGCTTCCTGCTAAACCCTGGGACACAGTTCGTGGAAATTCCTTCCTCATTAACTGCTCTTCCCGTTGGAATGGAGCAAAACTTACATTTTAAATTGGAAACGGCGTCAGGAGATTGGAAGGTTGTTCCTGTTCTTGGAACGTGTTATAAACAAAACTCCTGTCCTGAAAATAAGAAGTGGTAAACGTTTTAGGCTGGAAGAACAAAGAACATGTTGATTGTGAGGACTCTGTCTTGTCAGCAGATGGGAAATTCCCAACACTGTAAACAGAAATGGTTGGGTTTCCTTAGGTAATTTTCCGACTGATTTACTGTCTGCCAGAGTGACTGGAAATCACTTCTCATGAAAATATTAGGGTTGAGTCTTAAATGTCGGGACAAGTGTTAAATAGCTTGTAATGTTTTGAAGAAATAACAAAGTGAAAGATGTGAATGATGATATTTGTGATTGGGAGGAATGAGCTGGATTCTTGCAAAATGCTGTTCCAGGTGAATTATGCTCAGAATGAAATAGCAAACTAATTCATCGTGCGCTCGGCCTGGCTGTCTCAGTTCGGTGCAATATGAGATGTTTAATCAGAGAGTCGTGCGTCCAAGCCCCATAATAGTCGTTTTCACTGTTTAATAGAGTTCCAGCTCTTCGTTCCGCATGCAGTGTTGGAACCCAACGCTGGTAGAGCGTTCTTGTTGCTTTCATTGACACATATGTCCTCCTGCTTTGATTACATGTTGGCTTCTGAGTGAAAACTGGCTGCACTTTACTGGAAGTGCCAGAGACAACTTTATCAGTGCAGCTGAAAATACTATGAATGATGTCCATTTCAAAACGTGAGATTCCACTACATCCGTGCACCAACCAAAGTGATCAATGATACAGAACGCGAATGGCCATTTGTTAGTGGTCTGACAGAGACGGCTCAATGTCTCATGGGTCCTGAACAAAAATTAACTGATTCAGAATGTGCTGATGGAACGGAACGGAGCTCTCCCTGTACATTTTGCAAATGTTCTTGTTGTGTGCTCATATAAGTTTATGTAATGAACAGTTTATTGCCAGTAACGAGGGTGGAGGTGGGGAAGGATTCTGAGGTTTCAGTGTGGGACAGACGTGATCTGATCGAACGGGTAAGTCAAATATTCCCAGAACATGGGAGAGCTGATTGGTCCAGGATCACTCCCATCTTCTGTTTCAGAATCAACAAATGAAATTCCTGAAAATCTCAGCAGGTCCGGTCGCATCTTGAAAATCAAAACCGAATGAGATTTCGGGACTGGTGACACTTCTTTTTCCATCTCCATGTCCCTCTGCCTTTCTACAAACTTCCTTTTTATTGAATATGTCCTGACTTCAAACTTTATATTCAGCTTCACTTTTATTGCTTCCTCTCCAAACATTTTCCCAGTCTCTAAAATTGTATCATGCTTGTTCTATCTCTCACTTTGCCCAGGACTTCCAACTGAACAAATAACTCTCTTTCTATTTCCTTAGATACGAGATGGCCAGAGATTGGAAGACATAGGAGCGGTTAGCGCTTTCAGAATATCTAGTCTGCTCCGCCATTCGATTCTGCCTTATATCATTCTTAATCCCATTCTCCGGTCCTCTCCCTGAACACTTACTCCCCAGTCTTAGGATCCAGTCTTTTTCCCAGAGTGGGTCCTAATCCGTCGCAAAACCCTCCACATGTGTTGGCAGCTGTTGCACCGTATCTACGTGTCATCAATCTCAGTTTCAGTGATTCTCGGCAAACACGAACTGTTCTGAGCAGCTCTATCGGGTCTCTGGCCCCACTGTGATCCTGCGGGGGAGCAGTAATCATCGTCATCTCCTACGGAAAGGATCGACGCTTCAAAAAAAAAAGGACAGAAAGAAAGATAGGCTTGTGTGTCAAGATATGTGGAGGTAATTGCTTTCTGACCTGGTCAGTAAACCTTACTCTGTATATCCCCGCACATTCTAGCTGTTGTGGTGAAAGGGAATACAAGTGCAATTAATTGCCATCTACGCTTTTATTCGATATGTATTCTTCCTTGTTCTGAATATGCAGGGATGTTTCCAGCACTGATGGTCACCATTTCTAAGAGTGCATGCCGCGGGCCCTGATCTTTTCTGGAGAGTAGCAGTATCAGTTTGTGTGAAAGTGACCCAGTACAAAGTTTAGAAGAAACATTGTTGTTCCCTCTTTCCGGGCGACAGTCTTTCATATCATGATCGATGGGGTTTTATTGCATGCTCATCAGCAAACCTTGTTTTGAATTTACTCGCCCAATACTACTGTAGTGGTGAAAAGAATATAATTCCGAATACCTGCTGCGTGAAATTCATTTTCAAATTTCTATTCGCAGTGGTCCTTCATATGTGGCGATGTCTATACCACTGCTGGCCATCCTGTTTAAGAGTGCCGTTACATATGTTCCTCTGTCTTGGCGCTGCAGGGAAAATTGTCTGCGCCTTTTCAGCCAATATTTCCTGGATATTTCAACATGGTATTCTTTATTTTTTCAATCATGTTAAGGACACAGTTACCGGGCACTGATCCTTTCTGTAACAACAGTACCGCATTTGCTTGACATGCGAAGGTGGCCTGGATCAGTAACAAGAAGAGCATTCATTTCCTTCTGTCACAGCGAACACTGGATTCATGATGTTAGTCTCTGTCAAATGCATCCGAAAATGTGCTCTGAAAGCTTCATTTGAACGCTGTCTGGCGTTTCTCAACGTGTGTCAACCAAAACCAGAAATTCTCAATCATAGTTTGGAGCAGTTCACACATTCGAGTTTCGAAGCAGCAGACACGGATACAGTTCATTCAGTCAACAACAGGAATGAAAAGATTTACAGGCACAGATGAACTATCGACTCTTGTTCTCATACTGTTACAAATATTACCGTGTGGCCTGAGGTCTAAGCCATGTTGTAACTGAAAATGAGTAAATCACAGATAGGCTGCCGAATGACGCAGTATGTATTTTGTTTTCTTGTTCTCACAGAGTTCCAGGAATTTTGACAGCGAGGGAGAGGAATGCAAGTCAAGTGCAGCTCTGGTGAAACACCTTCTGTCTGATTCAGTCATCAACAAGAAACGTGAATGCGACTAAAGCGGGAAAACTTTTCTCAACTCGAACAAAGAGCAATCACGAACAGTGACCACCTCTTTGACATCTCAGATCGCCTTTAACCTTCCCTGAATATGTATAGAAACTAATTTTTGTAGACCTCAAAGTGTTTGATTTACCGACAATAAGTGAGTCGCATGTCCTTGATTCCCACATCGGTTTCCAACTCAGCTTGCAGCCAGGTGGCAGTTGCTCATGGCTCAGCTGGATAATGCACTATTATGGAGAAAGAAAAGGAAAGTTGGAACTCTTATTGGCTCTGGGTTTAGAATAATCTTTCTACGTGTTCTGCTATTCTCGGATTCCAGTGCTAAACCAGTTTTTCAGCTCATCCGAGATGCAGGAGAGTCGGCGTTTCTGGCAGGAGCAGAATTCATCATCTCCAGTGATCACTTTATCTGAGGAGAGAAAATGAACAAAGTTTCACACAGCGACTAATCGGAATTGCATTCCGTTTCAGCATGGCAGCAGATATGGGCTAGCAAATTCAAAGCCAGATTTGCTGATGAGAACACAAGCACGACCGCTCAGATAGAGCAATTCCTTCCCACCGCTTATTCTGCAGGACTGGTGCAGTTGCTGTGAGTATGCTGCAGGGTATCATCAGGTACATGCTCTTGGGTTTCCGGTTTTGGCCTGTGTGCTCGCGTGGCTGAGCAACCTGAGACTCTGATTTCAGATTCCACTTCTTAAAAAGGCTTGTGTTTGCATCCCTGCGCGGCCACGTGTGTTAATGGATTAAGCTGGCAACGTTTTGCAGGGATGAGTTTTGTTTAAGTTGAACAGAAAAAAAAGCAATCATTTCTTCTAACCCGGCTGTGATGTGGCACAGCAGAAAACAACCAACATGTCAGTGCCCATGTTTTCCCCTTCTGCTGTAGTTGTCACGTTCCCCTCCAGCTCGAAAAGCCACCAGCATAATATGCGACTCAAAAACAGGCTGCGCCAATCTTTCATATTCCAGACAATTTGCATTTTTCACCGTTTCTCTGAAAGTGAATGGAGATATTTATTTCCCTGTTTATGTGAAATTAGGTTCTACATTGAATCTGCTCGCAGTTTTCTGTTGTTGTTGCGAAAAGGAGCGAAATTGCGATATGAAACTTGGTTACTTTTCCCTAATTTCCTTAATTTCTGTCCTGATGAGAGAGGCTGGTTATTGGTCCTCTCGATCCGGTGGAGACATCAGCCCAATTGTTAACCTCATCTAAGCGAGACTGTAATTGGTAATCTTCACTTTTCATGGTTCATTGTTAGTCAGTTCTGATTCATGTTACTTGAGCACTTTCCTGTAAGTATTGGTGCACTAAGGCGCCAGTACGTTGAAAGCACCATTTGGAATTGCCTCGCCTCAAGTTGTGTGAGCAGCTCATGACCCAGACGACTCGGTTTGCCTCAACGAAAGCATTCATGAGTCCGTGTGTCTGAAAATAGTTCTCTTTGTCTGTTCTGCTTCTGTTCATGAGTTGTCAGGTTTTGGTTTCTCTGGAGAGGCGCGCGGGCAACATGATTTGTGAGGTATTTTCCGCAGCCAAAATCTCCCACTGAGAAGTTGGGAATGTGTCAAGAAGAATGGTCATTGGCAGCCTAAGACCAGAAAAAAATGATTCGTTGCTGGTTTTAACCGCAGCAGCCTATGGGAGTTATCTCAAATGGGAGAGTACTCGCTTTGCATGCGAGAGATTGCAGGGTTCCTAGCTGGGTTCTCCATCCCCTTTTAGGGCGGCACCGTGGCTCAGTGGTTAGCACTGCTGCCTCACAGCATCAGTGTTCCACAGCATCAGTGTTCCACGTTTGATTCCGGTGCGTAGTTTGCACATTCTCCCTGCGTCTGCGTGGGTTTCTTCGCATACTCCAAAAATGTGCAGGGCAGGTGAATTTGACATGCTAATTTTCCCATAATGATCGGTGCATTAGTTCGAGGGAAATTGGTCTGGGTGGGTTACTCTTTGGAGGGTCGGTGTGGCCTAGTTGCGCTGAAGGGCCTGTTTCCATACTGAAGGGAATCTAATCTAACCATCTTCCAGAAAACTCGCCCAACGCACTGACCAAGTGATAAGTGCCTATTCAAACTGGTGTTCGCCACTGCAGCATCTCAGAGGGGCTGAGCCCGTAAACAAACGCTCTATTTGCCAAATTTTCACGTTTATTCTTTATCAACTTTCCTATCTGTATACAGATCCATATGCCTTTGAAATGTTGATAGTATACCAGACTCCATCACTAAATCTGACAATTCATACCAAACACGCAAACCTTTCTGTGTGAAAAGAACAATGTCCTTCAGATCCCTTTTAAATTTTACAACTCTACCCTTAAAACAATGTTCCCTTGTTTTGAACTTGCCTGCCTTGGGAAGAAATAGTCAATTACCATTTACTCGACCGTCTCCTTCATATTGATATAAACCTCTGTAAGCCCATCCCTCAGCCCTCAAGCTCCAGGGAAAATTTTCACATCCTATTCAGCTTTACGCTACAGTCCAAACACTGTATGCCTTGCAACATCCTCATAAATATTATCGAACTTACGCCAAGTTCGCCATTGAAAGTGCATGTGGGTAAGTGCCTGAAGTGAGGCGATGCTGAAACACTAATCATGAAACACGTGGTTGCGGGGGTTTGTGTGGCAGCGTGGCAGAGGTGTCGAAGGAGCTGTCTTTAAACTATAACCTCGATCCAGTCATTGATTTGAAACCCCACCACGACCAGAACCACAGGTGAAGTCGGGAACTCTGTTTTTAATGAAAGACCTATAAACAGTGAGATGTCAGGATTTGTTCCCATATTCGGCTGTTTTTTCACAGGAACTTTCACTAACTAAGGCTGAGGGACTGCCCAAGCTCAGCGATTCAAAACCATGCGTGCATTTACTTGACTATTCGAACACAGGAACTCGGACTCATTGTTTGTGTGTTTCACAGTTACTCGGTGTAAATTTAAAACAGCCTCTGGTTATGCAGAAGAGTTCAAAGCTGGATATTCTCCACTGAAAATGCACAAGAAGAGGCAATCTCTTATTGCTTTGGTTGTAAACTGATAACTTAGACTGTTTAAACTGACAGCATAACGCGGATCCATCCATCCTCTTGGGCACCTTTAACCACGTTAATATCCACAAAGGTAAACTCACACTAAGAGGAATGGGCTCATTGCGGTGAATTGTTAAGGAGTGCTGTGTGAGTCAGAGTGAATAGTGGTCAGTAAATACTGACACTGACATTGAACGTTGCAACACCAGCTCCTCACTCACTTGCTGTCTCATGCCTCCCAGTCATCATTGCCTTTCATATTTTCCTCTCGTTCGTTCCACTTCTCAACTTATTCCCGACCGCTTGCAAGTGTTCCCTTAGTAACTGCAGCTTTAGGAAACGTATTACTAGGATAAAGTCATTGCTCAATGTGATGGGATGCACCGTCAATCCCTAATTACTCGAGAGATTGAGATTTTGAGTTACTCCGCATAACCCTGGATGACCTCCAGGGTCAGGCATGATGCCATGAGGCAAGGGTTTAGACGTAGTGACATTGAAGGAACAGCGAAATATTTTCAACTGGGAAACGCGAGAAACTTGGAGGGGTAATTGCTGAGATAGCTTTCGCTTGTATTTGCTACCATTGTCCTTCCTGACAGATGCTGATCGCTCACTGAATCGTTCTGGCAGGATCCGTGTGTGTGTTCTGGGTGCAGCCAGGATTTCGTTTTCATTCGGATAATTCACAAGAAGAGAATTAAATCTATATCTCCTGACTGGGAATGAAAGCCTGTTCTGGGCAATGCAAAGTCGTATGCCGGGATGTCCATTGATACTGCAGTAGCCTTTGGGACCTGTACAAACTCTAGTGCCTGCTCTTCACGTCATAATCGTCTTCGTCAGCGGTGTTTCTCTCTCCAAGTTTCCAAGGCGGTTCATATTATCGCCCTCGGTTTCAATGTGAAACAGGCAATGCTATGATAATCTGATGTTGTTCAGCAGATATACTGTAGCAAGTTATGTAAAGACTGATGCTAACACGTGCTCGTTATGAGCTGCGCAGATGTTTTGGCAGCAAGAAAGGCATCGTTCAACTCGCCTCATTCCGGATGACGGGCTCGAAATGACCAGTGGTTTTTCGCTGAATTAGTTCAGGCTCTTGAATGTAAAAAACTTCAAATATGCAAGTACAGTGAAAGGAAATGGTTCACAGAGTGGGGAATTCCACGTGAAACAGTGACGGTGATTATGTTTGCTGATTTTTCACCTTGTGAATGCTGTTTCCCTGATGTGGACGTTTGCATTACCTATAGACAAACTGTCACAGCCAAACCTGGTCTTTGGGTCAGTGACGGAATTGGTAACACGCCTGGCGTCGAGTTAGGGGATTGGTTGGCATTTAAAATCACGAGGATGTGGCGTGTTAGTATATTCCTGTTGTGTGTCAGGAACTGAAGGGGTTGTGTTTTCGAATTTACTGCTTCTTTCGCCCGCTTCAAATTCTAGCTCAGAACAACGTCTCTCATTGTCTGTAGAACTGGCTTTGGTTTAACCAAAAGCTGCCTTTTGGCGGTTGAACTTGCATGTTGGAGCGGACAGCTGGTCAAATCCTGAGAATTCTGCCCCTCTCGGGGAATGTGCCTGTGTGTCTCTTCCTGTTGGAGACACGACGTGGGTAATAACACAGTGTGACTATGTCAAACTTCAATCCCATTGTTGTGTCATCTCAGATCAAAGTGAGAACCTCACTGCCATTTGCACTGGAAACATCAGAAGACATAAGGTTATGAACCAAAGCTGGAAACTGGGAATGTCTTTAAACCAGACTGCACCATGGGCCAAATGGGATTTTCCATTCTGCAAAACTTGTAGACGAGTAGAAACCAATCTGCAGTGAAACTGATCAGAAATGAAAGGGAAAAGGCATTTCATTGAGAATAAGTGCAAGAGCGTCTGTCTTCATTCCGTGTAATCTCGTAGTTAAGATTTCGAACTCTAACCGCCATAGTGTTGGTTCTATTCTCGGACAGGGAATGAATGTTTTATTGTGCAAATATATCGTGGTACAAGTATTTCTTACCACTGGTCCGTACCTGGTAATGCTTGGTTTTGTGCCAGATTATCAAAAATCAAAAAGATGCAGGTTTTGGAAATCTGAACTAAAAACGAGAATTGATAGAGAAACCCGCTCCACCTGGCAACGTCTGTGGAGAGAAGCATTTTTTTTTTTGGTTGGACAGGAAACAAGTTAGTTATAGATTTCTAGATTATACTGTTGGGAAAATGATAATCTTACCTGTCGAATTAGGATATTTATCAAAATCACTCTTGAGCTTACAAACGTCGAATTTACAATCTTAAAAGGACTTAATCAGCTGTCATGCTACTTTCATTTTCCTGAGCTGGTGGAAGGCTATGTTTTAATGGCTACATTTCCTTTTGCTTTCTGTTAGTTAGCAGTCACGCCGAATGGAGAATTGTTTCTTTTAGTGTCTGCCTCAATATGTGTCTTTGTTTTTTCTATATTTGTCTCTGTATCCTCCTGGGCCTTTTTCACATTCTCCGACTCTCTTGCTGGCCATATCCCTCATTTCCAATTTCTGCTCTTGAAAAGCCTGATATTCAGAGACAGTTTGAGATTCGAACTGCTGAGAGGCTTTCTGACTCCTGGCTGGAGTCGGTCGAAGTAGTTTCACATTCTCTGGAGAATGCGCCTGTCACTTCGACCTGAGGCAAGGAGACATTTATTCCTCAAAATCTAAAGACTCTTTCGAAGTTAAAGTTGAATTCCTTATCCAACAGAAAAAGAAAGTCATTACATGATAGCTGAAGAACAAGGATGCATTTACTGTTAGTGTACAACAAATGAATGGTGACAGCAGAGTATGAGGGTGATCATGTCGTGATGTCAGTGCCATTACCACAACATCCCCCGGGAATGCTGCAGTGTCTCCTGCCTCACCACTTAATTTCCACAAAACTGGGAATGAAGGAATGACAATAAGAGGATGAGAAGCAGAAGTGTTTGTGGAACTGCGGGAAGAATCTCCAGGTTAAAATAGTAGTTAAAAAGAGCAACATACACTACTGGATTTAAACCTGGAAAATGAAGCCGGAACCCGAAATCAGAATATGCAGCAATTCAAACAGGACACTGAGTTTCTCGATCAGCAACACAATACTTGCGACAAATAACGAGCTTTCAATACAATGAGCAGGCTCCAGTATGATGGGAGGTGCTTTCACCAGCTAAGCCACGGCGCCACGTTAAAAGTCAGATTTCTCGTCCATATGTGCAATGCCTGAACCACTTGATCACAGGAATTCGTAAACGCATTTTCTGTATTAGCGTTGCTCAGTATGAATGGCAATCAAACTCTGCTTGTGCAAAAGCAGACATTTCAATGCTGAGCATGCCCTACTGAAAAGGCACAGAAAATAAGTGTCCTCTTGCATTGGCATCCAACAGATATTTTCATCTGTTTAAACTGACAGAATAAAGAGGTTGTGCTCATCTCCTCTCGCGTCCCATTAACCACGTTAATACACACGCAGGGATTTTCAAACCAAGATGAACAGGCTCATTGTTGTGAATTGACAGCAATGGTGTGTGAGTCATTGCGAACAATGAGCAATAAATGCTGAACCAATAGCACTGACACTGAGCCTTGCACCATCAGCTCCACACTCACATCTTGCGTCATGTCTCCCACGCATCAGTGCATTTGACTTTAATTATTCTACCCTGCACCTCTCCTCAAGTTATTCCCGACCGCTTGCGGTGTCGAATTAGAACATGCAATTATTAGAAATGCATTTCTGGGACACAGTTGTCTTTCAATGAGAAAAGATTCACTGCCCATCCCTAATTATCCCAAAGATGTAGGGGACGAGTTACTTTTGTTAACTCCTCAAATCCTTAGTATGGAGGTACTGACAAGAAACCGCTAGAGATGGAATTCCTGGATTGCGGAAAGCAGACCGACCCCAAACTGCTAACGTAACTCACCCAGGGAAGAGCAGATGGACCCCACTCTGTCAATGTAACTCAACCAGGGGACAGAAGTCTGACATCACACGATCAATGTAACTCAACGAGGAAATTATGGCCTGACCGCACTCTGTTCATGTAACTCACCCAGGGAAGAGTAGACTGACGCCACTCTGTCAATGTTAGTCATCCAGGGAAGAACAGACTGACCCAACACTTTATATGTAACTCACCCAGCAAATGGCTGACTGACACCACTCAGCCAGTATAATTACCCAAGAAAGAGCAGACTGATGCCACTCTGACAACGTAACTCACTCAGAGAAGAGCAGGCTGTACCCATTCTGTCTCTGTCACTCATCCAGGATAGAGCAGGCTGATCTGATTCTGTCAATGAAACACAAGCAGGGAGACGAGCCTGAACCCACTCTGTCAAAGTAACTGACTCAGAGAAGAGAAGACTTATTCCATTCTGTCTATGTGAATCATCCAGCGAAGACAGTAATGAAACCACACTTGCTGTTAAACTCAGACAGAGAAGAGCAGACTGTCACGACTCTGAGAAAGTAACACGCCCGTGGAGGAGCAGACTGACACCACTGTCTTAACGTAGCTCACCCAGGGAAGAGCAGACTGAGTGCACGCTGTGATATTACTCACTCAGAAAGGAGCAGACTGATCCCATTCTGATAATATGACGCTCCCAGGGAAGAGCAGATGAAGCCCAATCTGTCAATGTGACTCAACCAGGGAAGAGCACTCTGACTTCACGCCATCACTTTAACACAACTAGGAAATTGCAGACTGACCGCATT
Source organism: Chiloscyllium plagiosum (assembly GCF_037043375.1). Taxonomy (NCBI): domain Eukaryota; kingdom Metazoa; phylum Chordata; class Chondrichthyes; order Orectolobiformes; family Hemiscylliidae; genus Chiloscyllium; species Chiloscyllium plagiosum. The sequence goes on along the minus strand of NW_028270182.1, from coordinate 50,683,378 downwards.
CTGTCAATGCAACTCACCCAGGAAAGAGCAGACTGACGCCAATCTGTCAATGCAACTCACCCAAGGAAGGGTAGACTGATCCCACACTGTCCAAATAACTCACTCCGTGAAAAGCAGACTGACGCCACTCTGCCAATGTAACTCGCACAGGAAAGAGTAGACTGACGTCACTCTGTCAATGTAACTCACTGAGGGAAGAGCAAACTGACGCCACTCAGTCAGTGTTACTCACCCAGGGAAGGGCAGACTGACCCACACTCTCAGTGTAACTCAGCAGACTGATCCCACACGGTCAATATAAGTCATTCCCTGAAGAGCAGTCTGACCCAACTCTATAAATGTAATTCCCCCAGAGAAGAGTAGACTGATCCCATTCTGTCTATGACACTCACCCAATGAATGAACACTAACCCCACTCTACCAATGTAACTCGCCAGGGAAGAGCAGACGGAACCCAGACTGTCAACATAAATTATCGAGGGAAGAGAATACTGACCCCGCTCTTTCTGTTTCACTCAGGCAGGAAAGAGCAGACTGTCACCACTCTGTGAAAGAAATTCGCCCAGGGAAGGGCAGACTGGCCCGACTGTATCTGCGTGACTGACACAGGTAGGAGCAACTAAACCAACTCTGTCAATGTATCTCCCTCAGGGAAGAATACCCTGACCCCTCTCTGTCCATGTAGCTCACCCAGGAAACAGCAGACTAACCCCACTCTGTCTATTTAAGTTCAGAAAAATCCTCTGAAGTACTTCCTATCCAGACACTCCTATTACAGAGACATCATTGTCTCTGTAACCGTGTGCATTCAATGGCGATTCCAAATAACCTGCAAATGGTTAGAATGTGGCAGCAAACCAGAGCAACCACACAGAAATTGGGCGAATGTGCAAACTTCCATCAGGCAGTTATCTAAGCCTGGAATGGAAAGCAAACCCGACAGCAGTCGTGATTATAAAATGGCAGAACAGAAACCTGGCAAAAAGAATTGCGTCCCTGTGTGTTGCAACGATGCTGAGTATTAATTAAGCCCCCTCCCTGTCGTTAAGTTCCATTTCCATCACTGCCAACCTTCTTCAAAGCAAAGCACGCACTTGCGTTTTCCAGCCTTCCTATATCCCGCTTTCATCCCGCTTTTTACCCAATCAGATTTCTGACTTCCCAAACTACGTCATAGCAGGTTGCCAACTGCAGGATGAGCTTTGTTCCGTTCTCCCCTGATGTTGATGGGAGTAATCCGGCATATTCGAGTAGGACTTGATGCGCTTGCGGGTGGGGTATTCGCGGCATTTCGGCTTCTTTTTTCATTTTCGGTCTGAACTATTTCGAGTTCATTGCGCAGACTTCTGAAGAAGACGTTTTGGAGTCGAAATGGTAACTGTGTTTTCTCTCGAAAGACAGACGTAGCTTTATTTCTGTTCTCTTATAAATTGATCTTCTTCTGATCTTTGCAAGTGAAATAGGGTGCATTACTATTGCTCGGTTTTAGTTTCAAAATCAAGAGAAACATGAAGGAGAGAATATCAAAGAACACAAAGTGCAGAGTTGTTAAGATAATTTTTGCAGCAATGCTGGACATGAAGGTCAAATTAAGATAACGGTTCAAGAACATTTAGTCTGTGGAAGTGGTATGTGACTTTAGTTCCAAATATATGTTTCCGTTCTTCCAGGACATCTTTTTGACTCCCAGAAAACATTGATTGTTTTCTGTATTCACTTTGTTTCGCGACATCTGTCTTCTGGTCGACCAGGGACAACTTGAATTTGCGTCTGCATTGAATACGATTTCGCTCTTTCTTTCGAGAAGCAAACCTGTGCATTATGTCCCACTTATGATGCAGTGGCTAAGAAGTTCAAAATGAATTCCGGTTTATGGATCGTGAGCAAGAATGAAGTGATCCACTTGCGAACAGATGTCACCACGCCCTATTCCTACATCAGGCCTGAACGGTCCATTGGCAGAGTCTGCAGACAGGAAATGTCTAAGTGACTAGTCCTTTGCTCAGTTAGATTTGATACCAAATGTGGTGCTGTTTTGGTGCAGAAATGTGTCAACACCTCTGATGTTAGAGTCAAAATTTAAGTCACATCTACTCCATGGAGTGTCTTCTCATATCGGAACATGTTGACATGAAAACATCTAACTCTGATAGCAAATGTTTTTTCATTAAACTGGGAGTATGTTTATCTAAGCAATTCAGACAGCCAGGATGAATAATTGGCATTTGGTTCTTCAAGCTGAGCTCTCCACACCAACTGCTCCAACGAAGGCCGTGGATAAGTTTCCCATCGATTATTTTGGTCAATATTAGCCTCAACAACAACCTGTTGTTCTGAACAAAGCTACACCACAAGCAGAGGTTCAAGTCTGATTTTCATCGTTAATTTTCAATTTCAGTTCTTCCTGCACAGTTTAGATTAGATTACTTTACAGTGTGGAAACAGGCCCTTCGGGCCAACAAGTCCACACCGACCCGCCGAAGCGCAACCCACCCATACCCCTACATTTGCCACTTATCTACCCCTACATTTGCCACTTATCTAACACTACGGACAATTTAGCATGGCCAATTCACCTGACCCTGCACATCTTTGGACTGTGGGAGGAAACCGGAGCACCCGGAGGGAACCCACGCAGACACGGGGCGAATGTGCAAACTCCACACAGGCAGTCGCCGGAGGCGGGAATTGAACCCAGGTCTCTGGCGCTGTGAGGCAGCAGTGCTAGCCACTGTGCCACTGTGCCACCGTGCCGCCCACTATGAATGTGGACAGCAGAAGACCGTTAACATTCCATTTCTAATATTTCCAGAAAATTCTACTCCGCTGATATCACCTTGCCTTTTCACATCGCAAGCCAGGAACCTGGATCAGTCGAGTTCCTTTCCACACATGGAGTTGCTTCTTTCTAATTCATTGACCGCTGATATAATAGATCATTGACCTTGAGAGTCAGCTGTAAATTAGATTCAACTTTCTCAGCTTGACTTTCATCTGATCCTTAAAAAAAAATTCATCACCTGCAGGTAAGTGTATTGCATTGGTTCTTGTTTTGCTGAATTCCACCCCCCGAACATCCAAATTTCACGATAGTTCGACAAATGTGTTGAAACTGATTCGTGTTGGAAGTTGGTGGCTTTTGTGTCTCGACATATAATTTATTCAATTAGATAACTGGGTCAGTCTTGAAATTACTTCGGATTCCTCACAGTTGAAAATTTACTTTCGATTAAATGCAAAGCTCAAGCTCCACGAAATCCAAATCCTGCAAAGGAATTAATGACTTTTAAACGATTCTACGCTGTGAACAGGATTCGAACGTGCGCAGGGAGACCCCATTGGATTTCAAATCCAACGCCTTAACCTCTCGGCCATCACAGCTGCGGTAGGACCACCAATTTTCATAGTAAAACAACTGAATTCATGAAATACGTAATTTGTTGGAAGAACAAATTGTCAAGACCCAAAGATTACGCCAATCCTTTGCAGAGACCCAGACGAACGTTCCCTTAGCAGATTGACAGGCTTTCACCGCAAACTAGATTCTGCCACAGCTGAAGTTGTGGGAATGATTCTTCGTCGAATTATAGAGTCACGGATGTACACCACATGAAGAGAGGATCATTGTCTCACTGCGTCCGATCGATTTTGACTCAATTGCTCATCATCTGGTGCCAAATTCGATATGCTGCTGTGTTTTAAGATTCAACGACATATGGTATTAGAAATATTGATGCTAAGTCCATAAACACTAGCTACATTCGTAAAAATAATATCGGAATTATAAAGAATGCAGAGCCAATTTACAGGAATGGATCCAGCAACTAATCCGTAAATTCTGACATCAGGTAATGAACTTGTGAGCACAAGAGAGGAAGATTAACCGAAGATTTGGAACTTGAAATCGTCTTGACGGAATTATTTGCAAAGCTTTTGCGTTTTTTCTAGATTCAACAAGTCCTTGAATAATACAACACGGAAAGTGGCCCTTCTTTCCAACTTGACCATGGTGGACAGTTATCCTAAATTAATAGGTCCCATTTGCCAACATTTGGCCCACATCCCTCTAAACCTTGTTACTCATATATCCATTCAGATGCCATTCAATGTTATATTGTACCAGTCTCCAACAACTTCTCTGGCAGCTCATTCTGGACGCGTCTGAAAAAGTTGCCCCTGACGTCCCTTTTAAATCCTTACCCACTAATTTTAAACCGATGTTTTCTAAATTTTGACTTCCTCACCAGCCGGAAAACACCTTGACGAGTCAACCTATCCATGTCCCTCATGATTTAATAAATAGCAACGATTTGACTTTATCATACTTGTCAGGATGGAAATGTGTGGAGATTATTTGTCGAAGGTTTGAAGTAGAAAGTACACATGTTTAGAAATGCATCTTGGAGAAGTTTTTAATAAGTCATTGAAGTCTAGTAGCAGTTGTAGAAGTCTGTTGTGAAAGCTGCAGGAGGATTTCAGGGCACGAGAACGAAGCATTATTTCCAATGTATGGTGGCTCAGTTCGACCGCACTTGGACTACAGTAAGAGGAATTATAACCCTCAATTTAGGAAAGATACTAATGCCATATGAGGAATACCACGAATGGTGATTAGCCTTGATATCATGGATGAACGTTAGTCCTCTGAATTGAAATTGAGCAAATCCGGCCTTTTTTTAACAGTTTCAAAACAAGCGAGGTAATCTCATTAAGAGTTGCAAAATATTTGAAGAGATAAACAGGGTGGTGCAATTAAATTTTGTTCCCTCATTGGTGAATCTAGAAGTAGGAGAGGACAATTTTAAAATGAAGCATTGTGATTTATGACCAGGATGAGAACTGTTGATTTTTGTCTTCGCCTTGAGAAGTCGCGCTGTTCAGCACTACAGTGAGCCTTGGATATTTGGTCTTTGAATGCATCACTATCAGCCTGACCTGCCGACACTTACTGCATCACTATAGACCTGACCCCTCACACTTCCCGCCTTAATATCAGCGTGAACCCCTCAAACTTACTGCATCACTATCCATCTGGCGCCCTCACATTTACTGCGCCACTTTCACTTCGAGACCCTCATTTTGACTGCGTCACTATCAGCCTGACTGTCTAACACTTACTTTGTCACTATCAGTCACGCCCTTACACTTCCTATGTTACTATCACCCTGACTCCTTACACTTACTGTGTCACTATCAGCCTGACTCCATCACACTTATTATGTAAGAATCAGACTGACGCCTCACACTTATCTTGTCACTAAAACACTGCCCCGTCACATTGACTGTGTCACTATCAGCCTGACCCCCTCACACTTACTGCTTCACTATCGCAATGCCCCTCTCTCACTTACGACGTCATTTACACCCTGACACCCCAGACTTGCTGCGGCACTATCACACTGAGGGCCATACACTTAGTGTCACTGTCATCCTGACCCCTTACACTTACTGCGTCACTATCACACTGGTATCTCACACCCACTGTGTCACTATCATCCTGAACCGCTTACACCAATGGCGTCACTATCACTTTGACCCCAACACACTAACTGCATCAATATCAGCCTGACCATCTCACACATACTGCGCCACTACCAGGCTGACTCCCTCACATATACTGCGTCACTATCAGACTTACCCACTGATGCTTACTGCGTCACTATCACCCTGACTCCCCACTCTTACTGCGTCAAGATCATTGTGCTCCCATACACTTACAGCATAACTATCGTCCTGACAACGTCGCACTTACTGCGTCAAGATCAGCATGATCCCCTCAAACTTAATGCGTCACTATCAGCTTCAACACTCACATTTACTGCGTCACTTCTAACACTACCCCTGCACACTTACTACATCCTTATCCGCCTTAGCCCCTCGCATTTACTTCATCACTATCAGCCCGAGATACTCACGCTTACAGCTTTACTACAACCTGGCCCTGTGAGTGCATCTACATCACTGTCACCCTGACCTCTTGCCCATACTGCGTCACTATAAGCCTGGCCCCTCAAATGTTCTGTGTCACTATCACACTGACATTTCACACTCACTGAGTCACTATCACCCTGACCCCTCACAATTACTGCATCACTACAACCTGACCCACTGAAAGCATCTGCGTCACTGTCACCCTGACCCCATCACACTTGCCATGTCACCATCACAATGACACATTCACACAGTCTGCTTCACTGTCATCATGACACCTCACACTCACTGGATCACTACCATCCTCCCCCTCGTACTGACCTGTCACTATCATCCAGAGCCGCTCACACTTATTGCGTTCCTATCACTCTGCTCCCAACACACTTACTGCGTCACTATCAGCCTGACACTCGCACACTCCCCACATCACTATCAGCCTGACCCCTCACAATTTCACCGTGTCTATCAGTCTGACTCCTCACATTTCCTGCATCACTATCACCCTGTCACTTAACACTTACTGGCCAATATTAGCCTGACGCCCTCACCTTACTGCATCAATATCAGCCTAAACACTCACACTTACTCCGTCACCATCACGCTGACCCCCTCACACTCACTGCGTCACTATCACCCTGTCCCCTCTCACTTCCTGCATTAGGATCACTCTGACTCACGGACACATACTATCAGCCTGACCCCTCACACATACTGTGACATTATCAGCCTGACCCCACCACACTTGCTACGTCTCTATCAGCCTGACCCCATCACACCTACTGCTTCACTGTCAGACTGACCCCTCACACTTACCGCATCCCTAACAGCCTGACGCCTCACACTTACTGCGTCACTATTCCCCTACCACCTCACTTTCATTGGCCACTATCAGCCTGACGCTCTCAACTTACTGTCACTAACAGCCTGAACGCACACACTTACTCCCTCACTATCACCCTGACTGTCTCACACTCACTGCGTCAGTCTCTGCCTGACCCCATCACACTTACTGCGTCACTATCACCCTGTCCCCTTCCACTTTATGCGTCAGGATCAGCCTGACACAGAAACACTTACTGCATCACTGTCAGCCTGATCTCCTTCCAATTACTGCGTCACTATCAGCCTGACAACTCACTCTTACTGCCTCACTGTCTCACTGACCCCTCACACGAAGTGCTTCACTATCACGCTGACCACCTCACACTTACTGCGTCACTATTGGTCCGATCCCACAGACTTACTGTATCACTATCGCTCTGACCCCCCTCACTGCGAAACTATCGGCCTGATCCACTCACACAGTCTGCGTCACTACCATGCTGACACCTCACCCTCATTGTGTCACTATCATCCTCACTCAATCACACTTATTGAGTCACTGTCAGCCTGTAATGGAAAATTATCATTTATTGTGAAATCTGTGAAACCATGGCTGAAACAAAGAAGCATGGACCTAACTTTGCAAAAAGACAGAAAAAATGTAAAGTTCAACCTAATTTATAGCTGACTCTCAAGGCCAATAATCTATTATATCAGCAGTCAATGAATTAGAAAAAGCAACTCCATGTGTGGAAAGGAACTCGGCTGATCCAGGTTCCTGGCTTGAGGTGTGATAAGGCAAGGCAATATACAGTATAAAGGGAATATGTGAAAACCGTCAGGCGCCAATTTCATGAGGCGTCTTGCAAATGTGTCGGGTCCACTCTGCAAATTTCAAATATAAACTTTTTCTTTGCTCTTGGTAGCATTTGCATCGAGTCGATTGAAATTCCACGGCAGTAAACTAGGGGGCTCGCCTGGGACCCAGCGACTGGGTAAGATTTTGAAGATTCCCAGGAGGTGTACGCGCCACTGCCTTGAAGGTCTTTCACTTCATCTCCAGCGCTGAATTGGCCCCTTTGCGTGAGAGGACTGGGGATAAGTGGATCGCCCGAGAGTCGCGTTCCGAATCGAATAGGGTCGGGGTAAGAGTTGTGGCTAAAGTAATCCGACATAGAGACTCGTTCGAAGAGAATAAATGAACCAGGAAGAGGGACCAGTGAACTCTCGCGCGGTATTCGAGTAAAGCTCAAGGGAAAGGATTGCCGTCTCTCGAGAGTTTCAGAGACAGCAAGACTAACGGTGGGTTGAGACTTGGAGCCACATGAGCAGCGTTGGGGTCGGCAAAGCTGTACCAGTTACGTGGGTTCTTGGTTTGTGAAAACCAAGGCAATGAGGCGGTCGCGCCCAATGAGAGGGGACCTCCGGAGGTAAAAGCAAGTTATATTGGTAAAGAGAAGATTATGGTATCGTGAGAGAGAGAGAGAGAAAGAGAGAGACAGATAGACAGACAGAGAGACAGAGAGAGAGAGAGAGATGAATACTTTTCCAATATCCATGAAAATCGGCTCCAGCAAGAGTGAATAAAAAGAGGGTCGTCAGACAATTCGGAATGGTCAAGAAAAAATACAATATATGCTAAATAATTATGGCCCAGTTTCTGTAAAGCAGTTAAAAATGTAAATCAAGGAACGTGGTTTTCTGGAGGAAGGAAGTTTTAGTAACATGCAGTTGCAAATGCTGAGGTCACCGTTGGAGGAGAGAGAGAGAAGGAGAAACGGAAGGGTAAAGTAGAACCTGTGAATTGGAGAGCTTGTAACATGTTGAAGGCTGAGCCTGATTTCAGGGAAAGAAAATCTCGAATAAAAGATAGATCAAGTACACGGACAAACACCAGCGCACATGCACAAACACACGGAAAACAACCTAATGAAGCTGTACAGTGCCTTAAGACTGGATCAGATCCTGACCTTAATGGGTGCCCTCGAAGAGCTACAGCCCCCCTACGAGATCCACTTCGCGAAGATTCCAAGTCAACGGTCGCCGCCTCAGGGTCTGCTGAAACCCCAATAGCATATCGTCCCCACAATCAATTGAAAAGAATCCCTAAAGAAGTCGAGACAATGTCCCAGTACCTTAAGCGCCTCACGAAAGTCGATAACGTCTATTGTGGACTGATACCACCCAAGGACATAACGACGGCAGAGATCACACTGTCTGAGGCACACCTGAGGAGCAGCTTCATCAATGGAATGAAGTACGAAACAACAAAATAGGTAACAATATCCGTGTATTACCTGGGACCCGGGAAAGCTGAATTAGAGAGAACAATACGTGATGCTGAAAAATTGCTGGCTCAAGAGAACCATAAGCGGAAATTAAAGATGGAACAGCAATCACATAAACCTCAGCTTGTTATGATGCAAATGGTCGTTCAGCCGTTGGAGGGAGGAACTGCGGGAAAAGAGAGAGGCACGGGAGGAGTTCACAAAAGAGGAAGGGATCGCGGAAGTGCGCTTGCAGAAATAGATCTGGCTGGTGCTTTGTTTGCGGAGCAATGGACCACTGGTCGAGACAGTGCCCGCACAGACAGCCTAAATCGGTCCTGGAGGCTGGACAGCATGGTGACTGACAGGGGACGACTGAGGTGGGCAGGCCACAAGGTACAGGTAAACCTCTTTCCTCTATAGTTGGCAACGAAGAATCCCTTAGTCTAATCACTTCTACTAACCTAACGGGCACTGAGATGTGTCCCAACTCTATATTGAGCATTGAGACTGCGAAGTGTGGACAATATGTTCAATATAACAATGATGCGTATATGTCGATGCCTACCTCTATGTTATAAGTGGAAGGTACACCAATTACCTTTTTGGTAGATACAAGGCCAGCACATTCACTCCTCAAATCAAGACAGTTCCGAGAGTTGACGCCAATAAAGATGAGTGGAATGTTCCTGAACTCAATGGAGGCATCAGGCGTCGTGATATGAAAGAGTTTTACCGCACCCACATTGTGTGAAATCAGTAATGTGTATACATTCTAATTCACAATTTTGTTAGCAGAATTCTGTCCTTTACATTTGATGGCACGGAATCTCACAGTGAGACTGGGGTTGTATTTGCTCAGTACTCCGACGGGCTTGCAGGTAATTCAAAGGGAAGATTCACAAGTGTAAACTGCAAAATACAACCCACGACCCCTGGTGTATGCCTATGAGTGGCGATTAAGCCAGAGAGCAATGAGTTCAGTGAGCAATTCACTCGCCCTGGAAGCAGGTAACCATGTTAATCCTATTAACACCGATTTTTTTTTTGCGGGTATGTGCTGCACTGCACAGCACACTTACACCACGGTGGCCCTGAGGAACCATAAGAGAATGTTGGTTCAGGGGATTAGTTAAACAAGGTCAGTTGTTATTGTGCGAATTTTATTGAAGGGATGGCAAATGTGCAGTCAGTGTGAACTTATGTCAAGTACCTATGACGGCAAGTAAGCTCTATAGTTTTGATGTTGAAGGCTACGCTCCTCGCGTGTCACTGGCGAAGGTGTCCAGTGACTGGTGGCAGGATTTGGGGCCATGGGTTCTAAAGGCATAAAGAACGAAATGTTGGGTGTTCTGGGACGATGTGGGTATGTGGTTCAATGCAGATGTGCGGACATATAGGAAGAAATTAATTTGTCTAACTCAGGCAATAGAACAGTCGAGGTAACCCCCGCTAGCCCTGAAGAGCCTAGAAGGCTGGCCTGGCGTTTCCCTAAGATAAACTTCTCAGACCCAAGATTAATAACGGTCCCTACTGAATTATGGGTAAAAGGAAAACATGCTTTGGGGCTTATACGAGGTTGTGAACCAATACGAGTAACCACGAAGTCGGAGTATCGTCCTGGCAGGGCACAATACACGATAAAACCCAAGGCCATGGACGTAGTTACTCCAGTCTTTCAATCCTTCCCAAAGGCTAGAGAGATAATCCCCTGTGTAAACTCACCGGTGAGAACTCCCATTTTTCTGATCAAAAAGGCAAAAATTCCAAGTGAACCGGAGGAATGCAGGTTTGTTCAAGACCTGCAGGCCGTCAATAACAGTGTTGTCCCGCGCGCATCAAATGTTCCCAAACCCTATACTGTATTAGTTCAATTTCTACCGGACAGTAAATGGTTCCCTGCTGTGGATTTAGCAAATACATTCTTTAGTGTGACGGTACATCCAGATAGTCAATTCTGGTTCGCTTTTTCTTTCAAAGGGAAATCTTATGAGTTCACACGACTTTGTCAATGTTACTGTGAGTCACCCACCATATATAATGAGGCTCTACGCAGGAGTCTGGAGACTCTTGTTTTAACCCCTGGGTCTGCGCTTCCGCAATCTGCAGACGATTGCTTAATACTAGCACCGACAGAGGAACAATGTGAGAAGGATTCCCTTGCATTGCACGAGGGAAGGGCACAAAGCCAGTCTCGCAAAGCTTCGATTTATGCAACAACAGGTGAAGTTCTTCAGTCACTTAATATCTGAACAAGGGAGGGCCATTGGTGAAGACAGAGTGCAAGTCATTCAGCAAATTCCAAGGCCTCACATGAAGAAACAATTGCTATCCTTTTGGGGCATACGCTCCTACTGAAGAACGTTTATCCCACATTACACAAATCTTGAGGCGCCCTGAAGTGACATGACCCATGGAAAAGGGTAGCAGAACCAAGGTCCGTTGCAATGGATCCCAGCGGCCGAGTTGAATTGAAAAAAGACGTTTGAAAGTCCACCCACACAGGGGATTCCGGATCCAAACAAGCCTTCGGTTAAACGGTAGATGAGAAACATGGCTGCATGACATCTGTGTTGTTGCAGGATCATGGGGGAAAATTCAGACTGGCAGCTTATGTTTCGGCTAAGCTAGACTTCGTAGCGGCAGGATTACGTAAATGCCTGCGAGCTGTGGTTGCAGCTGAAAAGGCTGTTGCAGTGTCCAGGGATATAATCGGCTCTGGCGACTTCACCAAACTGATCGCACATGCAATATCCTTACTGCTTTCCGAGCAAAAGACAGCACATACGTCGACAGCACGTTGACTCAGATACAATACTGTGTTATTGGAGAAGCCTAACATTGCAATAAAACGATGTAACGTCCTTAATGTTGCTAATCCTCTCATTAGAGAAGGAGACGGAGACCCACATGATTGTAGCGCTGTAATTAAAGAAATGTGCAGCCGAGACAAGACGGTAAATGATCAGTTTGACATGGGAATGACAAAAAATCCTGTCACTGACAGAGATTCAATCCCTGTCACAGACTGAGATTGAATACCTGTCAGAGACAGAGGTTCAATCGCTGTCACTGACTGATGCTTAATCTCTGTCATTGACTGATGTTCAATCCCAGTCACTGACTGAGATTCAATTCCTGTCACTGAGTGATGTTCAATCCCACTCACTGACTGAGATTCAATCACTGTCACTGACTGAGGTTCAATCCCGGTCACGGACTGAGATTCAATCACTGTCACTGACTGAGATTCAATCCCAGTCACTGACTGCAATTCTAAGCCTGTCACTGACTGAGATTCCATTCCTATCACTGTCTGAGCGTCAATCCGTGTCACTGATTGAGATTCAATCCCTGTCACTGATTGAGATTCAATGCCTGTCACTGACTGAGGTTCAATCCCAGTCACTGATTGAGATTCAATTCCTGTCACTGACTGAGATTCAATCCTTGTCACTGACTGCGATTCAATCCCAGTCACTGACTGAGGTTCAAACCCAGTCACTGATTGAGAATCAATCCCTGTCACTGAATTAGGTTTAGTCCCAGACACTGACTAAGGTTCAATCCCTGTAACTGACTGAGATTCAATCCCTGTCACTGACTGTGATTCAATCCCCGTCACTGACTGAGATTCAATCCCTGTCACTGACTGAGGTTCAATCGCTGTCACTGAATGAATTTCTATACCTGTCACGGACTGAGATTCAAGCACTGTCACTGACTGAGATTCAATTCCAGTCACTGATTGAGATTCAATCCCTGTCACTGACTGAGGTTCAATCGCTGTCACTAACTGAGATGCAATTACTACCACTGACTGAGATTCAATCCCTGGCACTGACTGAGATTCACTTCCTGTCACTGATTGAGATTCAATGCCTGTCACTGACTGAGGGTCAATCTCTGTCACTATTTGAGGCTCAATCCCTGTCACTGACTGAGATTCAATCCCTGTCACTGACTGAGGCTCAATACATGTTACTGACTGATGCTGAATCACTGTAACTGCCTGAGGTTCAATCCCTGTCACTGACTGCGATTCAATCCCAGTCACTGACTGAGATTCAATCCCAGTCACTGACTGAGATTCAATCCCAGTCACTGACTGAGATTCAATCCCTGTCACTGATTGAGATTCAATCCCTGTCACTGACTGAGGTTCGATCTGTGTCACTGACTGAGATTCAATCCCTGACACTGACTGAGGTTCAATCCCTGTCACTGACAGAGTTTCAATTCCAGTCACTGAATGAGATTCAATCCCTGTCACTCACTGCGATACAATCCCAGTCACTGACTGAGATTCAATCCCTGTCACTGATTGAGATTCAATTCCAGTCACTGACTGAGATTCAATCCCTGTCACTGACTGCGATTCAATCCCAGTCACTGACTGAGATTCAATCCCAGTCACTGACTGAGGTTCAATTCCAGTCACTGATTGAGAATCAATCCCTGTCACTGACTGAGATTCAATCCTTGTCACTGACTAAGTTTCAATCCCTGTCACTAAATGAGATTAAAGTCCTGTCACTGACTGAGATTCAGTCCCTCTCACTGACTGAGATACAATCCCTGTCACTGACTGAGGTTCAATCCCTGTCACTGGCTGACATTCAATCCATGTCACTGACTGAGATTCAATCCTTGTCACTGACTGAGATTCAATCCCAGTCACTGAATGAGATTCAATCCCTGTCACTGACTGAGATTCAATCCCTGTCACTGAATGAGATTCAATCCCTGTCACTGACTGAGATTCAATCCCCGTCACTGAATGAGATTCAATCCCTGTCACTGACTGAGATTCAATCCCTGTCACTGAATGAGGTTCAATCCCTGTCAAGGACTGAATCTCTATACCTGTCACTGACTGAGATTCAATCACTGTCACTGACTGAGATTCAATTCCAGTCACTAATTGAGATTCAATCCCTGTCACTGAATGAGATTCAATCCCTGTCACTGACTGAGATTCAATTCCAGTCACTGATTGAGATTCAATCCCTGTCACTGTTTGAGTTTCAATCCCTGTCACTAACTGAGATGCAACTCCTGGAACTGACTGAGATTCACTTCCTTTCACTAACTGAAATTCAATCCGTGTCACTGACTGAGTCTCAATCCCTGTTACGGATTGCGGCTCAATCCCTGTCACTGACTGAGGATCAATCCCTGTCACTGACTGAGGTTCAATCTGTGTCACTGACTGAGATTCAATCCCTGTCACTGACTGAGGTTCATTCACTGTCACGGACTGAGATTCAATCCCTGTCACTGTCTGAGGGTCGATCCCAGTCACAGACTGAGATTCAATATCTGTCACTGACTGAGATTCAATCCCTGTCACTGACAAAGGATCAATCCCTGTCACTAACTGAAATTCAATCCCTGTCACTGACAAAGGTTCAATCCCTGTTACAGACTGAGATTCAATCCCTGTCAGAGACTGAGGGTCAATCCCTATCACTGACTGAAACTCCATCACTGACACTGACTATGATTCAATCCCTGTCACTGTCTGAGTGTCAATCCCTGCCTCTGACTGAGATTCAATCCCTGTAACTAACTGAGATTCAATCCCTGTCACTGACTGCGATTCTATGCATGTCACTGACTGATATTCCATTCGTATCACTTTCTGAGCGTCAAGCCCTGTCACTGATTGAGAGTCAATCCCTGTCACTGACTTTGGTTCAATCCCTGTCACTGACTGCAAGTCAATCCCTGTCACTGACTGAGGTTCAATCCCAGTGACTGATTGAGATTCAATCCCTGTCACTGACTGAGATTCAATCCCTGTCACTGACTGAGGTTCAATCCCTGTCAAGGACTGAATCTCTATACCTGTCACTGACTGAGATTCAATCACTGTCACTGACTGAGATTCAATTCCAGTCACTAATTGAGATTCAATCCCTGTCACTGAATGAGATTCAATCCCTGTCACTGACTGAGATTCAATTCCAGTCACTGATTGAGATTCAATCCCTGTCACTGTTTGAGTTTCAATCCCTGTCACTAACTGAGATGCAACTCCTGGAACTGACTGAGATTCACTTCCTTTCACTAACTGAAATTCAATCCGTGTCACTGACTGAGTCTCAATCCCTGTTACGGATTGCGGCTCAATCCCTGTCACTGACTGAGGATCAATCCCTGTCACTGACTGAGGTTCAATCTGTGTCACTGACTGAGATTCAATCCCTGTCACTGACTGAGGTTCATTCACTGTCACGGACTGAGATTCAATCCCTGTCACTGTCTGAGGGTCGATCCCAGTCACAGACTGAGATTCAATATCTGTCACTGACTGAGATTCAATCCCTGTCACTGACAAAGGATCAATCCCTGTCACTAACTGAAATTCAATCCCTGTCACTGACAAAGGTTCAATCCCTGTTACAGACTGAGATTCAATCCCTGTCAGAGACTGAGGGTCAATCCCTATCACTGACTGAAACTCCATCACTGACACTGACTATGATTCAATCCCTGTCACTGTCTGAGTGTCAATCCCTGCCTCTGACTGAGATTCAATCCCTGTAACTAACTGAGATTCAATCCCGGTCACTGACTGGGGGTCAATACCGGTCACTGACTAAGATTCAATCCCTGTCACTGACTGAGATTCAATCCCTGTCACTGACTGCGATTCTATGCATGTCACTGACTGATATTCCATTCGTATCACTTTCTGAGCGTCAAGCCCTGTCACTGATTGAGAGTCAATCCCTGTCACTGACTTTGGTTCAATCCCTGTCACTGACTGCAAGTCAATCCCTGTCACTGACTGAGGTTCAATCCCAGTGACTGATTGAGATTCAATCCCTGTCACTGACTGAGATTCAATCCCTGTCACTGACTGAGGTTCAATCCCTGTCACTAACTGAGATTCAATCCCTGTCACTGACTGAGATTCAATCTCTGTCACTGACTGAGATTCAATC
Source organism: Chiloscyllium plagiosum (assembly GCF_037043375.1). Classification (NCBI taxonomy): domain Eukaryota; kingdom Metazoa; phylum Chordata; class Chondrichthyes; order Orectolobiformes; family Hemiscylliidae; genus Chiloscyllium; species Chiloscyllium plagiosum. Next base: position 50,667,405 of record NW_028270182.1, on the reverse strand, counting down.
CCTGTCACTGACTCAGGTTCAATCCCTGTCACTGATTGAGATTAAATTCCTGTCACTTACTGAGATTCAATTCCTCTCACTGACTGAGATACAATCCCTGTCACTGAATAAATGAAATCCCTGTCACTAACAGAGATTCAATCCCTGTCACTCCCACAGTCGCATTCAATCCTGCCACAGTCACAAAGATGTGCGGGTCAGGTGAATAGTCCATGCTAAATTGCCCATAGTGTTAGGTTAAAGGGGTAAATGTAGGGGTATGGGTGGGTTCCGCTTCGGAGTGTCGGTGTGCATTGTTGGTGCGAAGGGCCTGTTTCCACACTGTAAGTAATCTAATCTAGTAATCTAATCTAATCCCTGTCAATGACTGAGGTTAAATCATTGTCACGTACTGAGGCTAAATCCCTGTCACTGACTGAGGTTCAATCCCTCTCACTTACTGAGGCTCAATCCCTGTCACTGACTGAGGTTCAATCCCTCTCACTGACTTTGATTCAATCCCTGTCATAGACTGAGATTGAATACCTGTCAGAGAATGAGGTTCAATCGCTGTCACTGACTGATGCTTAATCCCTGTCATTGACTGATGTTCAATCCCAGTCACTGACTGAGATTCAATCCCTGGCAGTGAGTGATATTCAATCCCACTCACTGACTGTGATTCAATCCCTGTCACTGACTGAGATTCAATCCCAGTCACTGACTGCAATTCTATGCCTGTCACTGACTGAGATTCCATTCCTAAGACTGTCTGAGCATCAATCCGTGTCACTGATTGAGATTCAATCCCTGTCACTGATTGAGATTCAATCCCTGTCACTGACTGAGGTTCAATCCCTGTCACTGACTGACATTCAATTCCTGTCACTGACTGAGATTCCATCCTTGTCACTGACTGCGATTCAATCCCAGTCACTGACTGAGGTTCAATCCCAGTCACTGATTGAGATTCAATCCCCGTCACTGAATTAGGTGTAGTCTCAGACATTGACAGAGGTTCAATCCCTGTCACTGACTGAGATTCAATCCCTGTCACTGACTGAGGTTCAATCGCTGTCACTGAATGAATTTCTATACCGGTCACTGACTGAGATTCAATCACTGTCACTGACTGAGATTCAATTCCAGTCACTGATTGAGATTCAATCCCTGTCACTGACTGAGGTTCAATCGCTGTCACTAACTGAGATGCAATTACTACCACTGACTGAGATTCAATCCCTGGCACTGACTGAGATTCACTTCCTGTCACTGATTGAGATTCAATGCCTGTCACTGATTGAGATTCAATCCCTGTCACTGACGGAGGTTCAATCCCTGTCACTGACTGAGATTCAATTCCTGTCACTGACTGAGATTCAATCCTTGTCACTGACTACGATTCAATCCCAGTCACTGACTGAGGTTCAATCCCAGTCACTGATTGAGATTCAATCCCTGTCACTGAATTAGGTGTAGTCTCAGACATTCTCAATCGCTGTCACTAACTGAGATGCAATTACTACCACTGACTGAGATTCAATCCCTGGCACTGACTGAGATTCACTTCCTGTCACTGATTGAGATTCAATCCCTGTCACTGACTGAGGGTCAATTCCTGTCACTATTTGAGGCGCAATCCCTGTTTCTGACTGAGATTCAATCTCTGTCGCTGACTGAGGCTCAATCCATGTTACTGATTGAGGTTCAAACCTGTAACTGCCTGAGGTTTTATCCCTGTCACTGATTGAGATTCAATCCCTGTCACTGACTGAGGTTCAATCCCTTTCACTGACTTCGATTCAATCCCAGTCATTGACTGAGATTCAATCCCAGTCACTGATTGAGGTTCAATCCCAGTCACTGATTGTGATTCAATCCCTGTCACTGACAGAGATTCATTTCCAGTCACTGACTGAGATTCAATCCCGGTCACTGACTGCGATTCAATCCCAGTCCTTGACTGAGATTCAATCCCTGTCACTGTCTGAGATTAAATCCTTGTCACTGACTAAGGTTCTATCCCTGTCACTGAATGAGATTAAAGTCCTGTCACTTACTGAGATTCAGTCCCTGTCACTGACTGAGATACAATCCCTGTCACTGACTGAGGTTCAATCCCTGTCACAAACTGAGATTCAATCCATGTCACTGAAAGAGATTCAATTGCTGTCACTGACTGAGATTCAATTCGAGTCACTGATTGAGATTCAATACCTGTCACTGTCTGAGATTCAATCCCTGTCACTGAATGAGATTCAATCCCTGTCACTGACTGAGATTCAATCCCTGTCACTGAATGAGGTTCAATCCCTGTCACTGATTGAATATCTATGCCTGTCACTGACTGAGATTCAATCCCTGTCACAGACTGAGATTCAATCCCTGTCACTGACTGAGATTCAATCCCTGTCACAGACTGAGATTCAATCCCTGTCACTGACTGATGTTCAATCCCTGTCACTAACTGAGATGCAATTCCTGGAACTGACTGAGATTCACTTCCTTTCACTGACAGAGATTCAATCCCTGGCACTGACTGAGATTCACTTCCTGTCACTGATTGAGATTCAATCCCAGTCACTGACTGAGGTTCAATCCCTGTCACTGATTGAGATTCAATCCCTGTCACTGACTGAGGTTCAATCCCTGTCACTGACAGAGATTCAATTCCAGTCACTGACTGAGATTCAATCCCGGTCACTGACTGCGATTCAATCCCAGTCACTGACGGAGATTCAATTCAAGTCACTGACTGAGGTTCAATCCCAGTCACTGACTGAGGTTCAATCCCTGTCACTGACTGAGGTTCAATCGCTGTCACTGAATGAATTTCTATCCCGGTCACTGACTGAGATTCAATCACTGTCACTGACTGAGATTCAATTCCAGTCACTGATTGAGATTCAATCCCTGTCACTGACTGAGGTTCAATCGCTGTCACTAACTGAGATGCAATAACTACCACTGACTGAGATTCAATTCCTGGCACTGACTGAGATTCACTTCCTGTCACTGATTGAGATTCAATGCCTGTCACTGACTGAGGGTCAATTCCTGTCACTATTTGAGGCGCAATCCCTGTCACTGACTGAGATTCAATCACTGTCACTGATTGAGATTCAATCCCTGTCACTGACTGAGGTTCAATCCCTGTCACTGATTGAGATTCAATTCCTGTCACTGACTGAGATTCAATCCTTGTCACTGACTGCGATTCAATCCCAGTCACTGACTGAGGTTCAATCCCAGTCACTGATTGAGATTCAATCCCTGTCACTGAATTAGGTGTAGTCTCAGATATTGACAGAGGTTCAATCCCTGTCACTGACTGAGATTCAATCCCTGTCACTGATTGAGATTCAATCCCTGTCACTGACTGAGGTTCAATCACTGTCACTGACTGAGATTCAATTCCTGTCACTGACTGAGATTCAATCCTTGTCACTGACTGCGATTCAATCCCAGTCACTGACTGAGGTTCAATCCCAGTCACTGATTGAGATTCAATCCCTGTCACTGAATTAGGTGTAGTCTCAGACATTGACAGAGGTTCAATCCCTGTCACTGACTGAGATTCAATCACTGTCACTGACTGAGATTCAATTCCAGTCACTGATTGAGATTCAATCCCTGTCACTGACTGAGGTTCAATCTCTGTCACTAACTGAGATGCAATTACTACCACTGACTGAGATTCAATCCCTGGCACTGACTGTGATTCACTTCCTGTCACTGATGGAGATTCAATCCCTGTCACTGACTGAGAGTCAATTCCTGTCACTATTTGAGGCGCAATCCCTGTTTCTGACTGAGATTCAATCTCTGTCGCTAACTGAGGCTCAATCCATGTTACTGATTGAGGTTCAAACCTGTAACTGCCTGAGGTTTAATCCCTGTCACTGATTGAGATTCAATCCCTGTCACTGACTGAGGTTCAATCCCTGTCACTGACAGAGATTCAATCCCTTTCACTGACTTCGATTCAATCCCAGTCATTGACTGAGATTCAATCCCAGTCACTGACTGAGGTTCAATCCCAGTCACTGATTGTGATTCAATCCCTGTCACTGACAGAGATTCAATTCCAGTCACTGACTGAGATTCAATCCCGGTCACTGACTGCGATTGAATCCCAGTCCTTGACTGAGATTCAATCCCTGTCACTGTCTGAGATTCAATCCTTGTCACTGACTAAGGTTCTATCCCTGTCACTGAACGAGATTAAAGTCCTGTCACTTACTGAGATTCAGTCCCTGTCACTGACTGAGATACAATCCCTGTCACTGACTGAGGTTCAATCCCTGTCACTGACTGAGATTCAATCCATGTCACTGAAAGAGATTCAATTGCTGTCACTGACTGAGATTAAATTCCAGTCACTGATTGAGATTCAATACCTGTCACTGTCTGAGATTCAATCCCTGTCACTGAATGAGATTCAATCCCTGTCACTGACTGAGATTCAATCCCTGTCACTGAATGAGGTTCAATCCCTGTCACTGATTGAATCTCTATACCTGTCACTGACTGACATTCAATCCCTGTCACAGACTGAGATTCAATCCCTGTCACTGACTGAGATTCAATCCCTGTCACAGACTGAGATTCAATCCCTGTCACTGACTGATGTTCAATCCCTGTCACTAACTGAGATGCAATTCCTGGAACTGACTGAGATTCACTTCCTTTCACAGACAGAGATTCAATCCCTGGCACTGACTGAGATTCACTTCCTGTCACTGATTGAGATTCAATCCCAGTCACTGACTGAGGTTCAATCCCTGTCACTGATTGAGATTCAATCCCAGTCACTGACTGAGGTTCAATCCCTGTCACTGTCTGAGATTCAATTCCAGTCACTGACTGAGATTCAATCCCGGTCACTGACTGCGATTCAATCCCAGTCACTGACTGAGATTCAATTCAAGTCACTGACTGAGGTTCAATCCCAGTCACTGCCTGAGATTCAATCCCTGTCACTGACTGAGGTTCAATCGCTGTCACTGAATTATTTTCTATACCGGTCACTGACTGAGATTCAATCACTGCCACTGACTGAGATTCAATTCCAGTCACTGATTGAGATTCAATCCCTGTCACTGAATGAGATTCAATCCCTGTCACTGACTGAGATTCAATCCCTGTCACTGAATGAGGTTCAATCCCTGTCACTGATTGAATCTCTATACCTGTCACTGACTGACATTCAATCCCTGTCACAGACTGAGATTCAATCCCTGTCACTGACTGAGATTCAATCCCTGTCACAGACTGAGATTCAATCCCTGTCACTGACTGATGTTCAATCCCTGTCACTAACTGAGATGCAATTCCTGGAACTGACTGAGATTCACTTCCTTTCACTGACAGAGATTCAATCCCTGGCACTGACTGAGATTCACTTCCTGTCACTGATTGAGATTCAATCCCAGTCACTGACTGAGATTCAATCCCTGTCACTGATTGAGATTCAATCCCTGTCACTGACTGAGGTTCGATCTGTGTCACTGACTGAGATTCAATCCCTGTCACTGACAGAGTTTCAATTCCAGTCACTGAATGAGATTCAATCCCTGTCACTGACTGCGATACAATCCCAGTCAGTGATTGAGATTCAATCCCAGTCACTGACTGAGATTCAATCCCAGTCACTGACTGAGATTCAATCCCTGTCACTGATTGCGATTCAATTCCAGTCACTGACTGAGATTCAATCCCAGTCACTGACTGAGGTTCAATTCCAGTCACTGATTGAGAATCAATCCCTGTCACTGACTGAGATTCAATCCTTGTCACTGACTAAGTTTCAATCCCTGTCACTAAATGAGATTAAAGTCCTGTCACTGACTGAGATTCAGTCCCTCTCACTGACTGAGATACAATCCCTGTCACTGACTGAGGTTCAATCCCTGTCACTGGCTGACATTCAATCCATGTCACTGACTGAGATTCAATCCCTGTCACTGACTGAGATTCAATCCCTGTCACTGAATGAGATTCAATCCCTGTCACTGACTGAGGTTCAATCCCTGTCACTGAATGAGATTCAATCCCTGTCACTGACTGAGGTTCGATCTGTGTCACTGACTGAGATTCAATCCCTGTCACTGACTGAGGTTCAATCTCTGTCACTAACTGAGATGCAATTACTACCACTGACTGAGATTCAATCCCTGGCACTGACTGAGATTCACTTCCTGTCACTGATTGAGATTCAATCCCTGTCACTGACTCAGGGTCAATTCCTGTCACTATTTGAGGCGCAATCCCTGTTTCTGACTGAGATTCAATCTCTGTCGCTGACTGAGGCTCAATCCATGTTACTGATTGAGGTTCAAACCTGTAACTGCCTGAGGTTTAATCCCTGTCACAGATTGAGATTCAATCCCTGTCACTGACTGAGGTTCAATCCCTGTCACAGACAGAGATTCAATCCCATTCACTGACTTCGATTCAATCCCAGTCATTGACTGAGATTCAATCCCAGTCACTGACTGAGGTTCAATCCCAGTCACTGATTGTGATTCAATCCCTGTCACTGACAGAGATTCAATTCCAGTCACTGACTGAGATTCAATCCCGGTCACTGACTACGATTCAATCCCAGTCCTTGACTGAGATTCAATCCCTGTCACTGTCTGAGATTAAATCCTTGTCACTGACTATGGTTCTATCCCTGTCACTGAATGAGATTAAAGTCCTGTCACTTACTGAGATTCAGTCCCTGTCACTGACTGAGATACAATCCCTGTCACTGACTGAGGTTCAATCCCTGTCACAAACTGAGATTCAATCCATGTCACTGAAAGAGATTCAATTGCTGTCACTGACTGAGATTCAATTCCAGTCACTGATTGAGATTCAATACCTGTCACTGTCTGAGATTCAATCCCTGTCACTGAATGAGATTCAATCCCTGTCACTGACTGAGATTCAATCCCTGTCACTGAATGAGGTTCAATCCCTGTCACTGATTGAATCTCTATACCTGTCACTGACTGACATTCAATCCCTGTCACAGACTGAGATTCAATCCCTGTCACTGACTGAGATTCAATCCCTGTCACAGACTGAGATTCAATCCCTGTCACTGACTGATGTTCAATCCCTGTCACTAACTGAGATGCAATTCCTGGAACTGACTGAGATTCACTTCCTTTCACTGACAGAGATTCAATCCCTGGCACTGACTGAGATTCACTTCCTGTCACTGATTGAGATTCAATCGCAGTCACTGACTGAGGTTCAATCCCTGTCACTGATTGAAATTCAATCCCTGTCACTGACTGAGGTTCAATTCCTGTCACTGACAGAGATTCAATTCCAGTCACTGACTGAGATTCAATCCCGGTCACTGACTGCGATTCAATCCCAGTCACTGACTGAGATTCAATTCAAGTCACTGACTGAGGTTCAATCCCAGTCACTGACTGAGGTTCAATCCCTGTCACTGACTGAGGTTCAATCGCTGTCACTGAATGAATTTCTATACCGGTCACTGACTGAGATTCAATCACTGTCACTGCCTGAGATTCAATTCCAGTCACTGATTGAGATTCAATCCCTGTCACTGACTGAGGTTCAATCGCTGTCACTAACTGAGATGCAATGACTACCACTGACTGAGATTCAATCCCTGGCACTGACTGAGATTCACTTCCTGTCACTGATTGAGATTCAATGCCTGTCACTGACTGAGGGTCAATTCCTGTCACTATTTGAGGCGCAATCCCTGTCACTGACTGAGATTCAATCACTGTCACTGATTGAGATTCAATCCCTGTCACTGACTGTGGTTCAATCCCTGTCACTGATTGAGATTCAATTCCTGTCACTGACTGAGATTCAATCCTTGTCACTGACTGCGATTCAATCCCAGTCACTGACTGAGGTTCAATCCCAGTCACTGATTGAGATTCAATCCCTGTCACTGAATTAGGTGTAGTCTCAGACATTGACAGAGGTCCAATCCCTGTCACTGACGGAGATTCAATCCCTGTCACTGATTGAGATTCAATCCCTGTCATTGACTGAGGTTGAATCCCTGTCACTGACTGCGATTCAATCCCAGTCACTGACTGAGGTTCAATCCCAGTCACTGATTGAAATTCAATCCCTGTCACTGAATTAGGTGTAGTCTCAGACATTGACAGAGGTTCAATCCCTGTCACTGACTGAGATTCAATCACTGTCACTGACTGAGATTCAATTCCAGTCACTGATTGAGATTCAATCCCTGTCACTGACTGAGGTTCAATCGCTGTCTTTAACTGAGATGCAATTACTACCACTGACTGAGATTCAATCCCTGGCACTGACTGAGATTCACTTCCTGTCACTGATTGAGATTCAATCCCTGTCACTGACTGAGGGTCAATTCCTGTCACTATTTGAGGCGCAATCCCTGTTTCTGACTGAGATTCAATCTCTGTCGCTGACTGAGGCTCAATCCATGTTACTGATTGAGGTTCAAACCTGTAACTGCCTGAGGTTTAATCCCTGTCACTGATTGAGATTCAATCCCTGTCACTGACTGAGGTTTAATCCCTGTCACTGACAGAGATTCAATCCCTTTCACTGACTTCGATTCAATCCCAGTCATTGACTGAGATTCAATCCCAGTCACTGATTGAGGTTCAATCCCAGTCACTGATTGTGATTCAATCCCTGTCACTGACAGAGATTCAATTCCAGTCACTGACTGAGATTCAATCCCGGTCAATGACTGCGATTCAATCCCAGTCCTTGACTGAGATTCAATCCCTGTCACTGTCTGAGATTCAATCCTTGTCACTGACTAAGGTTCTGTCCCTGTCACTGAATGAGATTAAAGTCCTGTTACTTACTGAGATTCAGTCCCTGTCACTAACTGAGATACAATCCCTGTCACTGACTGAGGTTCAATCCCTGTCACTGACTGAGATTCAATCCATGTCACTGAAAGAGATTCAATCGCTGTCACTGACTGAGATTCAATTCCAGTCACTGATTGAGATTCAATACCTGTCACTGTCTGAGATTCAATCCCTGTCACTGAATAGATTCAATCCCTGTCACTGACTGAGATTCAATCCCTGTCACTGAATGAGGTTCAATCCCTGTCACTGATTGAATCTCTATACCTGTCACTGACTGACATTCAATCCCTGTCACAGACTGAGATTCAATCCCTGTCACTGACTGAGATTCAATCCCTGTCACAGACTGAGATTCAATCCCTGTCACTGACTGATGTTCAATCCCTGTCACTAACTGAGATGCAATTCCTGGAACTGACTGAGATTCACTTCCTTTCACTGTCAGAGATTCAATCCCTGGCACTGACTGAGATTCACTTCCTGTCACTGACTGAGATTCAATCCCAGTCACTGACTGAGTTCAATCCCTGTCACTGATTGAGATTCAATCCCTGTCACTGACTGAGGTTCAATCCCTGTCACTGACAGAGATTCAATTCCAGTCACTGACTGAGATTCAATCCCGGTCACTGACTGCGATTCAATCCCAGTCACTGACTGAGATTCAATTCAAGTCACTGACTGAGGTTCAATCCCAGTCACTGACTGAGGTTCAATCCCTGTCACTGACTGAGGTTCAATCGCTGTCACTGAATGAATTTCTATACCGGTCACTGACTGAGATTCAATCACTGTCACTGACTGAGATTCAATTCCAGTCACTGATTGAGATTCAATCCCTGTCACTGACTGAGGTTCAATCGCTGTCACTAACTGAGATGCAATAACTACCACTGACTGAGATTCAATCCCTGGCACTGACTGAGATTCACTTCCTGTCACTGATTGAGATTCAATGCCTGTCACTGACTGAGGGTCAATCCCAGTCACTGACTGCGATTCTATGCATGTCACTGACCGATATTGCATTCGTATCACTTTCTGAGCGTCAAGCCCTGTCACTGATTGAGAGTCAATCCCTGTCACTGACTTTGGTTCAATCCCTGTCACTGACTGCAATTCAATCCCTGTCACTGACTGAGGTTCAATCCCAGTGACTGATTGAGATTCAATCCCTGTCACTGACTGAGATTCAATCCCTGTCACTGACTGAGGTTCAATCGCTGTCACTAACTGAGATTCAATCCCTGTCACTGACTGAGATTCAATCCCTGTCACTGACTCAGGTTCAATCCCTGTCACTGATTGAAATTAAATTCCTGTCACTTACTGAGATTCAATTCCTCTCACTGACTGAGATACAATCCCTGTCACTGAATAAATGAAATCCCTGTCACTAACAGAGATTCAATCCCTGTCACTCCCACAGTCGCATTCAATCCTGCCACAGTCACAAAGATGTGCGGGCCAGGTGAATAGTCCATGCTAAATTGCCCGTAGTGTTAGGTTAAAGTGGTAAATGTAGGGGTATGGGTGGGTTGCGCTTCGGAGTGTCGGTGTGCATTGTTGGGCCGAAGGACCTGTTTCCACACTGTAAGTAATCTAATCTAGTAATCTAATCTAATCCCTGTCACTGACTGAGGTTAAATCACTGTCACTTACTGAGGCTCAATCCCTGTCACTGACTGAGGTTCAATCCCTGTCACTTACTGATCTCAATCCCTGTCACTGACTGAGGTTCAATCCCTGTCACTGACTGTGATTCAATCCCTGTCATAGACTGAGATTGAATACCTGTCAGAGACTGAGGTTCAATCGCTGTCACTGACTGATGCTTAATCCCTGTCATTGACTGATGTTCAATCCCAGTCACTGACTGAGATTCAATCCCTGGCAGTGAGTGATGTTCAATCCCACTCACTGACTGAGATTCAATCACTGTCACTGACTGAGGTTCAATCCCGGTCACTGACTGAGATTCAATTCCTGTCACTGACTGAGATTCAATCACTGTCACTGAATGAGATTCAATCCCTGTCACTGACTGAGATTCAATCCCTGTCACTGATTGAGATTCAATCCCTGTCACTGACTGAGGTTCAATCCCTGTCACTGACTGAGGTTCAATCCCAGTCACTGATTGAGATTCAATCCCTGTCACTGAATTAGGTGTAGTCTCAGACATTGACAGAGGTTCAATCCCTGTCACTGACTAAGATTCAATCCCTGTCACTGACTGAGGTTCAATCGCTGTCACTGAATGAATTTCTATACCTGTCACTGACTGAGATTCAATCACTGTCACTGACTGATGCTTAATCCCTGTCATTGACTGATGTTCAATCCCTGTCACTGACTGAGATTCAATCCCTGGCAGTGAGTGATGTTCAATCCCACTCACTGACTGAGATTCAATCACTGTCACTGACTGAGGTTCAATCCCGGTCACTGACTGAGATTCAATTCCTGTCACTGACTGAGATTCAATCACTGTCACTGAATGAGATTCAATCCCTGTCACTGACAGAGATTCAATCCCTGTCACTGATTGAGATTCAATCCCTGTCACTGACTGAGGTTCAAACCCTGTCACTGACTGAGATTCAATTCCTGTCACTGACTGAGATTCCATCCTTGTCACTGACTGCGATTCAATCCCAGTCACTGACTGAGGTTCAATCCCAGTCACTGATTGAGACTCAATCCCTGTCACTGAATTAGGTGTAGTCTCAGACATTGACAGAGGTTCAATCCCTGTCACTGACTGAGATTCAATCCCTGTCACTGACTGAGGTTCAATCGCTGTCACTGAATGAATTTCTATACCTGTCACTGATTGAGATTCTATACCTGTCATTGAGATTCAATTCCAGTCACTGATTGAGATTCAATCCCTGTCACTGACTGAGGTTCAATCCCTGTCACTAACTGAGATGCAAGAACAACCACTGACTGAGATTCAATCCCTGGCACTGACTGAGATGCAATTACTACCACTGACTGAGATTCAATCCCTGGCACTGACTGAGATTCACTTCCTGTCACTGATTGAGATTCAATGCATGTCACTGACTGAGGGTCAATTCCTGTCACTATTTGAGGCGCAATCCCTGTTTCTGACTGAGATTCAATCTCTGTCGCTGACTGAGGCTCAATCCATGTTACTGATTGAGGTTCAAACCTGTAACTGCCTGAGGTTTAATCCCTGTCACTGATTGAGATTCAATCCCTGTCACTGACTGAGGTTCAATCCCTGTTACTGACAGAGATTCAATCCCTTTCACTGACTGAGGTTCAATCCCAGTCACTGATTGTGATTCAATCCCTGTCACTGACTGAGATTCAATCCTTGTCACTGACTAAGGTTCTATCCCTGTCACTGAATGAGATTAAAGTCCTGTCACTCACTGAGATTCAGTCCCTGTCACTGACTGAGATACAATCCCTGTCACTGACTGAGGTTCAATCCCTGTCACTGACTGAGATTCAAACCATGTCACTGAAAGAGATTCAATCGCTGTCACTGACTGAAGTTCAATCACTGTCACTGACTGAGATTCAATTCCAGTCACTGATTGAGATTCAATACCTGTCACTGTCTGAGATTCAATCCCTGTCAATGAATGAGATTCAATCCCTGTCACTGACTGAGATTCAATCCCTGTCACTTACTGAGGTTCAATCCCTGTCACTGATTGAATCTCTATACCTGTCACTGACTGACATTCAATCCCTGTCACTGATTGAGATTCAATCTCTGTCACTGACTGATGTTCAAACCCTGTCACTGATTGAGATTCAATCCCTGTCACTGACTGAGGTTCAATCCCTGTCACTGACAGAGATTCAATCCCTGTCACTGGCTGACATTCAATCCATGTCACTGACAGAGATTCAATCCCTGTCACTGAATGTGATTCAATCCCTGTCACTGACTGAGATTCAATCCCTGTCACTGACTGAGATTCAATCTTTGTCACTGAATGAGATTCAATCCCTGTCACTGACTGAGATTCAATCCCTGTCACTGACTGAGATTCAATCACTGTCACTGACTGAGATTCAATTCCAGTCACTGATTGAGATTCAATCCCTGTCACTGTTTGAGTTTCAATCCCTGTCACTAACTGAGATGCAACTCCTGGAACTGACTGAGATTCACTTCCTTTCACTGACTGAAATTCAATCCGTGTCACTGACTGAGTCTCAATCCCTGTTACGGATTGCGGCTCAATCCCTGTCACTGACTGAGGATCAATCCCTGTCACTGACTGAGGTTCCATCCCTGTCACTGACTGAGATTCAATCCCTGTCACTGACTGAGATTCAATCCCTGTCACTGTCTGAGGTTCAATCCCTGTCACTGACTGAGATTCAATCCCTGTCACTGACTGAGATTCAATATCTGTCACTGACTGAGGTTCAATCCCTGTCACTGACTGAGGCTCAATCCCTGTCACTGACTGAGATTCAATCCCTGTCACTGTCTGAGGTTCAATCCCTGTCACTAACTGAAATTCAATCCCTTTCACTGACAAAGGTTCAATCCCTGTTACAGACTGAGATTCAATCCCTGTCAGAGACTGAGGGTCAATCCCTATCACTGACTGAAACTCCATCACTGACACTGACTAAGATTCAATCCCTGTCACTGTCTGAGTGTCAATCCCTGCCTCTGACTGAGATTCAATCCCTGTAACTAACTGATATTCAATCCTGGTCACTGACTGGGAGTCAATACCGGTCACTGACTAAGATTCAATCCCTGTCACTGACTGAGATTCGATCCCTGTCACTGACTGCGATTCTATGCATGTCACTGACCGATATTCCATTCGTATCACTTTCTGAGCGTCAAGCCCTGTCACTGATTGAGAGTCAATCCCTGTCACTGACTTTGGTTCAATCGCTGTCACTAACTGAGATGCAATAACTACCACTGACTGAGATTCAATCCCTGGCACTGACTGAGATTCACTTCCTGTCACTGATTGAGATTCAATGCCTGTCACTGACTGAGGGTCAATCCCAGTCACTGACTGCGATTCTATGCATGTCACTGACCGATATTCCATTCGTATCACTTTCTGAGCGTCAAGCCCTGTCACTGATTGAGAGTCAATCCCTGTCACTGACTTTGGTTCAATCCCTGTCACTGACTGCAATTCAATCCCTGTCACTGACTGAGGTTCAATCCCAGTGACTGATTGAGATTCAATCCCTGTCACTGACTGAGATTCAATCCCTGTCACTGACTGAGGTTCAATCGCTGTCACTAACTGAGATTCAATCCCTGTCACTGACTGATATTCAATCCCTGTCACTGACTCAGGTTCAATCCCTGTCACTGATTGAGATTAAATTCCTGTCACTTACTGAGATTCAATTCCTCTCACTGACTGAGATACAATCCCTGTCACTGAATAAATGAAATCCCTGTCACTAACAGAGATTCAATCCCTGTCACTCCCACAGTCGCATTCAATCCTGCCACAGTCACAAAGATGTGCGGGTCAGGTGAATAGTCCATGCTAAATTGCCCGTAGTGTTAGGTTAAAGGGGTAAATGTAGGGGTATGGGTGGGTTGCGCTTCGGAGTGTCGGTGTGCATTGTTGGGGCGAAGGGCCTGTTTCCACACTGTAAGTAATCTAATCTAGTAATCTAATCTAATCCCTGTCACTGACTGAGGTTAAATCACTGTCACTTACTGAGGCTCAATCCCTGTCACTGACTGAGGTTCAATCCCTGTCACTTACTGATGCTTAATCCCTGTCATTGACTGATGTTCAATCCCAGTCACTGACTGAGATTCAATCCCTGGCAGTGAGTGATGTTCAATCCCATTCACTGACTGAGATTCAATCACTGTCACTGACTGAGGTTCAATCCCGGTCACTGACTGAGATTCAATTCCTGTCACTGACTGAGATTCAATCACTGTCACTGAATGAGATTCAATCCCTGTCACTGACTGAGATTCAATCCCTGTCACTGATTGAGATTCAATCCCTGTCACTGACTGAGGTTCAATCCCTGTCACTGACTCACATTCAATTCCTGTCACTGACTGAGATTCAATCCTTGTCACTGACTGCGATTCAATCCCAGTCACTGACTGAGGTTCAATCCCAGTCACTGATTGAGATTCAATCCCTGTCACTGAATTAGGTGTAGTCTCAGACATTGACAGAGGTTCAATCCCTGTCACTGACTAAGATTCAATCCCTGTCACTGACTGAGGTTCAATCGCTGTCACTGAATGAATTTCTATACCTGTCACTGACTGAGATGCAATCACTGTCACTGACTGAGATTCAATCCCTGTCACTGATTGAGATTCAATCCCAGTCACTGACTGAGATTAAATCCCTTGCAGTGAGTGATGTTCAATCCCACTCACTGACTGAGATTCAATCACTGTCACTGACTGAGGTTCAATCCCGGTCACTGACTGAGGTTCAATTCCTGTCACTGACTGAGATTCAATCACTGTCACTGAATGAGATTCAATCCCTGTCACTGACTGAGATTCAATCCCTGTCACTGATTGAGATTCAATCCCTGTCACTGACTGAGGTTCAATCCCTGTCACTGACTGAGATTCAATTCCTGTCACTGACTTTGGTTCAATCCCTGTCACTGACTGCAATTCAATCCCTGTCACTGACTGAGGTTCAATCCCAGTGACTGATTGAGATTCAATCCCTGTCACTGACTGAGATTCAATCCCTGTCACTGACTGAGGTTCAATCGCTGTCACTAACTGAGATTCAATCCCTGTCACTGACTGATATTCAATCCCTGTCACTGACTCAGGTTCAATCCCTGTCACTGATTGAGATTAAATTCCTGTCACTTACTGAGATTCAATTCCTCTCACTGACTGAGATACAATCCCTGTCACTGAATAAATGAAATCCCTGTCACTAACAGAGATTCAATCCCTGTCACTCCCACAGTCGCATTCAATCCTGCCACAGTCACAAAGATGTGCGGGTCAGGTGAATAGTCCATGCTAAATTGCCCGTAGTGTTAGGTTAAAGGGGTAAATGTAGGGGTATGGGTGGGTTGCGCTTCGGAGTGTCGGTGTGCATTGTTGGGGCGAAGGGCCTGTTTCCACACTGTAAGTAATCTAATCTAGTAATCTAATCTAATCCCTGTCACTGACTGAGGTTAAATCACTGTCACTTACTGAGGCTCAATCCCTGTCACTGACTGAGGTTCAATCCCTGTCACTTACTGATGCTTAATCCCTGTCATTGACTGATGTTCAATCCCAGTCACTGACTGAGATTCAATCCCTGGCAGTGAGTGATGTTCAATCCCATTCACTGACTGAGATTCAATCACTGTCACTGACTGAGGTTCAATCCCGGTCACTGACTGAGATTCAATTCCTGTCACTGACTGAGATTCAATCACTGTCACTGAATGAGATTCAATCCCTGTCACTGACTGAGATTCAATCCCTGTCACTGATTGAGATTCAATCCCTGTCACTGACTGAGGTTCAATCCCTGTCACTGACTCAAATTCAATTCCTGTCACTGACTGAGATTCAATCCTTGTCACTGACTGCGATTCAATCCCAGTCACTGACTGAGGTTCAATCCCAGTCACTGATTGAGATTCAATCCCTGTCACTGAATTAGGTGTAGTCTCAGACATTGACAGAGGTTCAATCCCTGTCACTGACTAAGATTCAATCCCTGTCACTGACTGAGGTTCAATCGCTGTCACTGAATGAATTTCTATACCTGTCACTGACTGAGATGCAATCACTGTCACTGACTGAGATTCAATCCCTGTCACTGATTGAGATTCAATCCCAGTCACTGACTGAGATTAAATCCCTTGCAGTGAGTGATGTTCAATCCCACTCACTGACTGAGATTCAATCACTGTCACTGACTGAGGTTCAATCCCGGTCACTGACTGAGGTTCAATTCCTGTCACTGACTGAGATTCAATCACTGTCACTGAATGAGATTCAATCCCTGTCACTGACTGAGATTCAATCCCTGTCACTGATTGAGATTCAATCCCTGTCACTGACTGAGGTTCAATCCCTGTCACTGACTGAGATTCAATTCCTGTCACTGACTGAGATTCAATCCTTGTCACTGACTGCGATTCAATCCCAGTCACTGACTGAGGTTCAATCCCAGTCACTGATTGAGATTCAATCCCTGTCACTGAATTAGGTGTAGTCTCAGACATTGACAGAGGTTCAATCCCTGTCACTGACTGAGATTCAATCCCTGTCACTGACTGAGGTTCAATCGCTGTCACTGAATGAATTTCTATACCTGTCACTGACTGAGATTCAATCACTGTCACTGACTGAGATTCAATCCCAGTCACTGATTGAGATTCAATCCCTGTCACTGAATTAGTTGTAGTCTCAGACATTGACAGAGGTTCAATCCCTGTCACTGACTGAGATTCAATCCCTGTCACTGACTGAGGTTCAATCGCTGTCACTGAATGAATTTCTATACCTGTCACTGACTGAGATTCAATCCTTGTCACTGACTGAGATTCAATTCCAGTCACTGATTGAGATTCAATCCCTGTCACTGACTGAGGTTCAATCCCTGTCACTAACTGAGATGCAATTACTACCACTGACTGAGATTCAATCCCTGGCACTGACTGAGATTCACTTCCTGTCACTGATTGAGATTCAATTCCTGTCACTGACTGAGGGTCAATTCCTGTCACTATTTGAGGCGCAATCCCTGTTTCTGACTGAGATTCAATCTCTGTCGCTGACTGAGGCTCAATCCATGTAACTGATTGAGGTTCAAACCTGTAACTGCCTGAGGTTTAATCCCTGTCACTGATTGAGATTCAATCCCTGTCACTGACTGAGGTTCAATCCCTGTCACTGACAGAGATTCAATCCCTTTCACTGACTGAGGTTCAATCCCAGTCACTGATTGTGATTCAATCCCTGTCACTGACTGAGATTCAATCCTTGTCACTGACTAAGGTTCTATCCCTGTCACTGAATGAGATTAAAGTCCTGTCACTTACTGAGATTCAGTCCCTGTCACTGACTGAGATACAATCCCTGTCACTGACTGAGATTCAATCACTGTCACTGACTGAGATTCAATCCCAGTCACTGATTGAGATTCAATCCCTGTCACTGAATTAGTTGTAGTCTCAGACATTGACAGAGGTTCAATCCCTGTCACTGACTGAGATTCAATCCCTGTCACTGACTGAGGTTCAATCGCTGTCACTGAATGAATTTCTATACCTGTCACTGACTGAGATTCAATCCTTGTCACTGACTGAGATTCAATTCCAGTCACTGATTGAGATTCAATCCCTGTCACTGACTGAGGTTCAATCCCTGTCACTAACTGAGATGCAATTACTACCACTGACTGAGATTCAATCCCTGGCACTGACTGAGATTCACTTCCTGTCACTGATTGAGATTCAATTCCTGTCACTGACTGAGGGTCAATTCCTGTCACTATTTGAGGCGCAATCCCTGTTTCTGACTGAGATTCAATCTCTGTCGCTGACTGAGGCTCAATCCATGTAACTGATTGAGGTTCAAACCTGTAACTGCCTGAGGTTTAATCCCTGTCACTGATTGAGATTCAATCCCTGTCACTGACTGAGGTTCAATCCCTGTCACTGACAGAGATTCAATCCCTTTCACTGACTGAGGTTCAATCCCAGTCACTGATTGTGATTCAATCCCTGTCACTGACTGAGATTCAATCCTTGTCACTGACTAAGGTTCTATCCCTGTCACTGAATGAGATTAAAGTCCTGTCACTTACTGAGATTCAGTCCCTGTCACTGACTGAGATACAATCCCTGTCACTGACTGAAGTTAAATCACTGTCACTGACTGAGATTCAATTCCAGTCACTGATTGAGATTCAATTCCTGTCACTGACTGAGGGTCAATTCCTGTCACTATTTGAGGCGCAATCCCTGTTTCTGACTGAGATTCAATCTCTGTCGCTGACTGAGGCTCAATCCATGTAACTGATTGAGGTTCAAACCTGTAACTGCCTGAGGTTTAATCCCTGTCACTGATTGAGATTCAATCCCTGTCACTGACTGAGGTTCAATCCCTGTCACTGACAGAGATTCAATCCCTTTCACTGACTGAGGTTCAATCCCAGTCACTGATTGTGATTCAATCCCTGTCACTGACTGAGATTCAATCCTTGTCACTGACTAAGGTTCTATCCCTGTCACTGAATGAGATTAAAGTCCTGTCACTTACTGAGATTCAGTCCCTGTCACTGACTGAGATACAATCCCTGTCACTGACTGAAGTTAAATCACTGTCACTGACTGAGATTCAATTCCAGTCACTGATTGAGATTCAATACCTGTCACTGTCTGAGATTCAATCCCTGTCACTGAATGAGATTCAATCCCTGTCACTGACTGAGATTCAATCCCTGTCACTGACTGGGGTTCAATCCCTGTCACTGATTGAATCTCTATACCTGTCACTGACTGACATTCAATCCCTATCACTGATTGAGATTCAATCCCTGTCACTGACTGAGATTCAATCCCTGTCACTGATTGAGATTCAATCCCTGTCACTGACTGAGGTTCAATCCCTGTCACTGACTCAAATTCAATTCCTGTCACTGACTGAGATTCAATCCTTGTCACTGACTGCGATTCAATCCCAGACACTGACTGAGGTTCAATCCCAGTCACTGATTGAGATTCAATCCCTGTCACTGAATTAGGTGTAGTCTCAGACATTGACAGAGGTTCAATCCCTGTCACTGACTGAGATTTAATCCCTGTCACTGACTGAGATTCAATCCCTGTCACTGACTCAGGTTCAATCCCTGTCACTGATTGAGATTAAATTCCTGTCACTTACTGAGATTCAATTCCTCTCACTGACTGAGATACAATCCCTGTCACTGTATAAATGAAATCCCTGTCACTAACAGAGATTCAATCCCTGTCACTCCCACAGTCGCATTCAATCCTGCCACAGTCACAAAGATGTGCGGGTCAGGTGAATAGTCCATGCTAAATTGCCCGTAGTGTTAGGTTAAAGGGGTAAATGTAGGGGTATGTGTGGGTTGCGCTTCAGAGTGTCGGTGTGCATTGTTGGGGCGAAGGGCCTGTTTCCACACTGTAAGTAATCTAATCTAGTAATCTAATCTAATCCCTGTCACTGACTGAGGTTAAATCACTGTCACTTAATGAGGCTCAATCCCTGTCACTGACTGAGGTTCAATCCCTGTCACTTACTGATCTCAATCCCTGTCACTGACTGAGGTTCAATCCCTGTCACTGACTGTGATTCAATCCCTGTCATAGACTGAGATTGAATACCTGTCAGAGACTGAGGATCAATCGCTGTCACTGACTGATGCTTAATCCCTGTCATTGACTGATGTTCAATCCCAGTCAGTGACAGTGATTGAATCTCAGTCAGTGAGTGGGATTGAACATCACTCACTGCCAGGGATTGAATCTCAGGTTCAATCCCGGTCACTGACTGAGATTCAATCCCTGTCACTGACTGAGATTCAATCACTGTCACTGAATGAGATTCAATCCCTGTCACTGAATGAGATTCAATCCCTGTCACTGACTGAGATTCAATCCCTGTCACTGATTGAGATTCAATCCCTGTCACTGACTGAGGTTCAATCCCTGTCACTGACTGAGATTCAATTCCTGTCACTGACTGAGATTCAATCCTTGTCACTGACTGCGATTCAATCCCAGTCACTGACTGAGGTTCAATCCCAGTCACTGATTGAGATTCAATCCCTGTCACTGAATTAGGTGTAGTCTCAGACATTGACAGAGGTTCAATCCCTGTCACTGACTGAGATTCAATCCCTGTCACTGACTGAGGTTCAATCGCTGTCACTGAATGAATTTCTATACCTGTCACTGACTGAGATTCAATCACTGTCACTGACTGAGATTCAATCCCTGTCACTGATTGAGATTCAATCCCTGTCACTGACTGAGGTTCAATCCCTGTCACTGACTGAGATTCAATTCCTGTCACTGACTGAGATTCAATCCTTGTCACTGACTGCGATTCAATCCCAGTCACTGACTGAGGTTCAATCCCAGTCACTGATTGAGATTCAATCCCTGTCACTGAATAAGGTGTAGTCTCAGACATTGACAGAGGTTCAATCCCTGTCACTGACTGAGATTCAATCCCTGTCACTGACTGAGGTTCAATCGCTGTCACTGAATGAATTTCTATACCGGTCACTGACTGAGATTCAATCACTGTCACTGACTGAGATTCAATTCCAGTCACTGATTGTGATTCAATCCCTGTCACTGACTGAGGTTCAATCCCCGTCACTAACTGAGATGCAATTACTAACACTGACTGAGATTCAATCCCTGGCACTGACTGAGATTCACTTCCTGTCACTGATTGAGATTCAATGCCTGTCACTGACAGAGGGTCAATTCCTGTCACTATTTGAGGCGCAATCCCTGTCACTGACTGAGATTCAATCCCTGTCACTGATTGAGATTCAATCCCTGTCAATGACTGAGGTTCAATCCCTGTCACTGACTGAGATTCAATTCCTGTCACTGACTGAGGTTCAATCCTTGTCACTGACTGCGATTCAATCCCAGACACTGACTGAGGTTCAATCCCAGTCACTGATTGAGATTCAATCCCTGTCACTGAATTAGGTGTAGTCTCAGACATTGACAGAGGTTCAATCCCTGTCACTGACTGAGATTCAATCCCTGTCACTGACTGAGGTTCAATCGCTGTCACTGAATGAATTTCTATACCTGTCACTGACTGAGATTCAATCACTGTCACTGACTGAGATTCAATTCCAGTCACTGATTGAGATTCAATCCCTGTCACTGACTGAGGTTCAATCCCTGTCACTAACTGAGATGCAATTACTACCACTGACTGAGATTCAATCCCTGGCACTGACTGAGGGTCAATTCCTGTCACTATTTGAGGCGCAATCCCTGTTTCTGACTGAGATTCAATCTCTGTCGCTGACTGAGGCTCAATCCATGTAACTGATTGAGGTTCAAACCTGTAACTGCCTGAGGTTTAATCCCTGTCACTGATTGAGATTCAATCCCTGTCACTGACTGAGGTTCAATCCCTGTCACTGACAGAGATTCAATCCCTTTCACTGACTGAGGTTCAATCCCAGTCACTGATTGTGATTCAATCCCTGTCACTGACTGAGATTCAATCCTTGTCACTGACTAAGGTTCTATCCCTGTCACTGAATGAGATTAAAGTCCTGTCACTTACTGAGATTCAGTCCCTGTCACTGACTGAGATACAATCCCTGTCACTGACTGAAGTTAAATCACTGTCACTGACTGAGATTCAATTCCAGTCACTGATTGAGATTCAATACCTGTCACTGTCTGAGATTCAATCCCTGTCACTGAATGAGATTCAATCCCTGTCACTGAGTGAGATTCAATCCCTGTCACTGAATGAGGTTCAATCCCTGTCACTGATTGAATCTCTATACCTGTCACTGACTGACATTCAATCCCTATCACTGATTGAGATTCAATCCCTGTCACTGACTGAGATTCAATCCCTGTCACTGATTGAGATTCAATCCCTGTCACTGACTGAGGTTCAATCCCTGTCACTGACTCAAATTCAATTCCTGTCACTGACTGAGATTCAATCCTTGTCACTGATTGCGATTCAATCCCAGACACCGACTGAGGTTCAATCCCAGTCACTGATTGAGATTCAATCCCTGTCACTGAATTAGGTGTAGTCTCAGACATTGACAGAGGTTCAATCCCTGTCACTGACTGAGATTCAATCCCTGTCACTGACTGAGGTTCAATCGCTGTCACTGAATGAATTTCTATACCTGTCACTGACTGAGATTCAATCACTGTCACTGACTGAGATTCAATTCCAGTCACTGATTGAGATTCAATCCCTGTCACTGACTGAGGTTCAATCCCTGTCACTAACTGAGATGCAATTACTACCACTGACTGAGATTCAACCCCTGTCACTGAATGAGATTCAATCCCTGTCACTGACTGAGAAGCATTTCCTCCCACTGACTGTGATTCAATCCCGGTCACTGACTGAGATTCACTTGTTGTCACTGATTGAGATTCATTATCTGTCACTGACTGAGGGTCAATCCCTGTCACTATTTGTGGCTCAATCCCTGTCACTGACTGAGAGTCAATCCCTGTCACTATTTGAGGCTCAATCCCTATCTCTGACTGAGATTCAATTCCTGTCACTGACTGAGATTCAATCCCTGTCACAGACTGAGGTTCAATCCCTGTCACTGACTGAGGCTCAATCCCTGTCACTGACTGAGATTTAATCCCTGTCATTAAATGCCATTAAATCTCTGTCACTGACTAAGGTTCAATCCCAGTCACTGACT
Source organism: Chiloscyllium plagiosum (assembly GCF_037043375.1). Taxonomy (NCBI): domain Eukaryota; kingdom Metazoa; phylum Chordata; class Chondrichthyes; order Orectolobiformes; family Hemiscylliidae; genus Chiloscyllium; species Chiloscyllium plagiosum. The sequence continues at coordinate 50,644,145 of NW_028270182.1, read as the reverse complement.
GAGATTCAATCCCTGGCAGTGAGTGATGTTCAATCCCACTCACTGACTGAGATTCAATCACTGTCACTGACTGAGGTTCAATCCCGGTCACTGACTGAGATTCAATCCCTGTCACTGACTAGATTCAATCACTGTCACTGAATGAGATTCAATCCCTGTCACTGAATGAGATTCAATCCCTGTCACTGACTGAGATTCAATCCCTGTCACTGATTGAGATTCAATCCCTGTCACTGACTGAGGTTCAATCCCTGTCACTGACTGAGATTCAATTCCTGTCACTGACTGAGATTCAATCCTTGTCACTGACTGCGATTCAATCCCAGTCACTGACTGAGGTTCAATCCCAGTCACTGATTGAGATTCAATCCCTGTCACTGAATAAGGTGTAGTCTCAGACATTGACAGAGGTTCCATCCCTGTCACTGACTGAGATTCAATCCCTGTCACTGACTGAGGTTCAATCCCTGTCACTGACTGAGATTCAATTCCTGTCACTGACTGAGATTCAATCCTTGTCACTGACTGCGATTCAATCCCAGTCACTGAATGAGGTTCAATCCCAGTCACTGATTGAGATTCAATCCCTGTCACTGAATTAGGTGTAGTCTCAGACATTGACAGAGGTCCATGCCCGTCACTGACTCAGATTCAATCCCTGTCACTGACTGAGGTTCAATCGCTGTCACTGAATGAATTTCTATACCTGTCACTGACTGAGATTCAATCACTGTCACTGACTGAGATTCAATCCCTGTCACTGATTGAGATTAAATCCCTGTCACTGACTGAGGTTCAATCCCTGTCACTGACTGAGATTCAATTCCTGTCACTGACTGAGATTCAATCCTTGTCACTGACTGCGATTCAATCCCAGTCACTGACTGAGGTTCAATCCCAGTCACTGATTGAGATTCAATCCCTGTCACTGAATAAGGTGTAGTCTCAGACATTGACAGAGGTTCAATCCCTGTCACTGACTGAGATTCAATCCCTGTCACTGACTGAGGTTCAATCGCTGTCACTGAATGAATTTCTATACCTGTCACTGACTGAGATTCAATCACTGTCACTGACTGAGATTCAATTCCAGTCACTGATTGAGATTCAATCCCTGTCACTGACTGAGGTTCAATCCCCGTCACTAACTGAGATGCAATTACTAACACTGACTGAGATTCAATCCCTGGCACTGACTGAGATTCACTTCCTGTCACCGATTGAGATTCAATGCCTGTCACTGACTGAGGGTCAATTCCTGTCACTATTTGAGGCGGAATCCCTGTCACTGACTGAGATTCAATCCCTGTCACTGATTGAGATTCAATCCCTGTCACTGACTGAGGTTCAATCCCTGTCACTGACTGAGATTCAATTCCTGTCACTGACTGAGGTTCAATCCTTGTCACTGACTGCGATTCAATCCCAGACACTGACTGAGGTTCAATCCCAGTCACTGATTGAGATTCAATCCCTGTCACTGAATTAGGTGTAGTCTCAGACATTGACAGAGGTTCAATCCCTGTCACTGACTGAGATTCAATCCCTGTCACTGACTGAGGTTCAATCGCTGTCACTGAATGAATTTCTATACCTGTCACTGACTGAGATTCAATCACTGTCACTGACTGAGATTCAATTCCAGTCACTGATTGAGATTCAATCCCTGTCACTGACTGAGGTTCGATCCCTGTCACTAACTGAGATGCAATTACTACCACTGACTGAGATTCAATCCCTGGCACTGACTGAGATTCACTTCCTGTCACTGATTGAGATTCAATCCCTGTCACTGACTGAGGGTCAATTCCTGTCACTATTTGAGGCGCAATCCCTGTTTCTGACTGAGATTCAATCTCTGTCGCTGACTGAGGCTCAATCCATGTAACTGATTGAGGTTCAAACCTGTAACTGCCTGAGGTTTAATCCCTGTCACTGATTGAGATTCAATCCCTGTCACTGACTGAGGTTCAATCCCTGTCACTGACAGAGATTCAATCCCTTTCACTGACTGAGGTTCAATCCCAGTCACTGATTGTGATTCAATCCCTGTCACTGACTGAGATTCAATCCCTGTCACTGACTGAGGTTCAATCGCTGTCACTAACTGAGATTCAATCCCTGTCACTGACTGATATTCAATCCCTGTCACTGACTCAGGTTCAATCCCTGTCACTGATTGAGATTAAATTCCTGTCACTTACTGAGATTCAATTCCTCTCACTGACTGAGATACAATCCCTGTCACTGAATAAATGAAATCCCTGTCACTAACAGAGATTCAATCCCTGTCACTCCCACAGTCGCATTCAATCCTGCCACAGTCACAAAGATGTGCGGGTCAGGTGAATAGTCCATGCTAAATTGCCCGTAGTGTTAGGTTAAAGGGGTAAATGTAGGGGTATGGGTGGGTTGCGCTTCGGAGTGTCGGTGTGCATTGTTGGGGCGAAGGGCCTGTTTCCACACTGTAAGTAATCTAATCTAGTAATCTAATCTAATCCCTGTCACTGACTGAGGTTAAATCACTGTCACTTACTGAGGCTCAATCCCTGTCACTGACTGAGGTTCAATCCCTGTCACTTACTGATGCTTAATCCCTGTCATTGACTGATGTTCAATCCCAGTCACTGACTGAGATTCAATCCCTGGCAGTGAGTGATGTTCAATCCCATTCACTGACTGAGATTCAATCACTGTCACTGACTGAGGTTCAATCCCGGTCACTGACTGAGATTCAATTCCTGTCACTGACTGAGATTCAATCACTGTCACTGAATGAGATTCAATCCCTGTCACTGACTGAGATTCAATCCCTGTCACTGATTGAGATTCAATCCCTGTCACTGACTGAGGTTCAATCCCTGTCACTGACTCAAATTCAATTCCTGTCACTGACTGAGATTCAATCCTTGTCACTGACTGCGATTCAATCCCAGTCACTGACTGAGGTTCAATCCCAGTCACTGATTGAGATTCAATCCCTGTCACTGAATTAGGTGTAGTCTCAGACATTGACAGAGGTTCAATCCCTGTCACTGACTAAGATTCAATCCCTGTCACTGACTGAGGTTCAATCGCTGTCACTGAATGAATTTCTATACCTGTCACTGACTGAGATGCAATCACTGTCACTGACTGAGATTCAATCCCTGTCACTGATTGAGATTCAATCCCAGTCACTGACTGAGATTAAATCCCTTGCAGTGAGTGATGTTCAATCCCACTCACTGACTGAGATTCAATCACTGTCACTGACTGAGGTTCAATCCCGGTCACTGACTGAGGTTCAATTCCTGTCACTGACTGAGATTCAATCACTGTCACTGAATGAGATTCAATCCCTGTCACTGACTGAGATTCAATCCCTGTCACTGATTGAGATTCAATCCCTGTCACTGACTGAGGTTCAATCCCTGTCACTGACTGAGATTCAATTCCTGTCACTGACTGAGATTCAATCCTTGTCACTGACTGCGATTCAATCCCAGTCACTGACTGAGGTTCAATCCCAGTCACTGATTGAGATTCAATCCCTGTCACTGAATTAGGTGTAGTCTCAGACATTGACAGAGGTTCAATCCCTGTCACTGACTGAGATTCAATCCCTGTCACTGACTGAGGTTCAATCGCTGTCACTGAATGAATTTCTATACCTGTCACTGACTGAGATTCAATCACTGTCACTGACTGAGATTCAATCCCAGTCACTGATTGAGATTCAATCCCTGTCACTGAATTAGTTGTAGTCTCAGACATTGACAGAGGTTCAATCCCTGTCACTGACTGAGATTCAATCCCTGTCACTGACTGAGGTTCAATCGCTGTCACTGAATGAATTTCTATACCTGTCACTGACTGAGATTCAATCCTTGTCACTGACTGAGATTCAATTCCAGTCACTGATTGAGATTCAATCCCTGTCACTGACTGAGGTTCAATCCCTGTCACTAACTGAGATGCAATTACTACCACTGACTGAGATTCAATCCCTGGCACTGACTGAGATTCACTTCCTGTCACTGATTGAGATTCAATTCCTGTCACTGACTGAGGGTCAATTCCTGTCACTATTTGAGGCGCAATCCCTGTTTCTGACTGAGATTCAATCTCTGTCGCTGACTGAGGCTCAATCCATGTAACTGATTGAGGTTCAAACCTGTAACTGCCTGAGGTTTAATCCCTGTCACTGATTGAGATTCAATCCCTGTCACTGACTGAGGTTCAATCCCTGTCACTGACAGAGATTCAATCCCTTTCACTGACTGAGGTTCAATCCCAGTCACTGATTGTGATTCAATCCCTGTCACTGACTGAGATTCAATCCTTGTCACTGACTAAGGTTCTATCCCTGTCACTGAATGAGATTAAAGTCCTGTCACTTACTGAGATTCAGTCCCTGTCACTGACTGAGATACAATCCCTGTCACTGACTGAAGTTAAATCACTGTCACTGACTGAGATTCAATTCCAGTCACTGATTGAGATTCAATTCCTGTCACTGACTGAGGGTCAATTCCTGTCACTATTTGAGGCGCAATCCCTGTTTCTGACTGAGATTCAATCTCTGTCGCTGACTGAGGCTCAATCCATGTAACTGATTGAGGTTCAAACCTGTAACTGCCTGAGGTTTAATCCCTGTCACTGATTGAGATTCAATCCCTGTCACTGACTGAGGTTCAATCCCTGTCACTGACAGAGATTCAATCCCTTTCACTGACTGAGGTTCAATCCCAGTCACTGATTGTGATTCAATCCCTGTCACTGACTGAGATTCAATCCTTGTCACTGACTAAGGTTCTATCCCTGTCACTGAATGAGATTAAAGTCCTGTCACTTACTGAGATTCAGTCCCTGTCACTGACTGAGATACAATCCCTGTCACTGACTGAAGTTAAATCACTGTCACTGACTGAGATTCAATTCCAGTCACTGATTGAGATTCAATACCTGTCACTGTCTGAGATTCAATCCCTGTCACTGAATGAGATTCAATCCCTGTCACTGACTGAGATTCAATCCCTGTCACTGACTGGGGTTCAATCCCTGTCACTGATTGAATCTCTATACCTGTCACTGACTGACATTCAATCCCTATCACTGATTGAGATTCAATCCCTGTCACTGACTGAGATTCAATCCCTGTCACTGATTGAGATTCAATCCCTGTCACTGACTGAGGTTCAATCCCTGTCACTGACTCAAATTCAATTCCTGTCACTGACTGAGATTCAATCCTTGTCACTGACTGCGATTCAATCCCAGACACTGACTGAGGTTCAATCCCAGTCACTGATTGAGATTCAATCCCTGTCACTGAATTAGGTGTAGTCTCAGACATTGACAGAGGTTCAATCCCTGTCACTGACTGAGATTTAATCCCTGTCACTGACTGAGATTCAATCCCTGTCACTGACTCAGGTTCAATCCCTGTCACTGATTGAGATTAAATTCCTGTCACTTACTGAGATTCAATTCCTCTCACTGACTGAGATACAATCCCTGTCACTGTATAAATGAAATCCCTGTCACTAACAGAGATTCAATCCCTGTCACTCCCACAGTCGCATTCAATCCTGCCACAGTCACAAAGATGTGCGGGTCAGGTGAATAGTCCATGCTAAATTGCCCGTAGTGTTAGGTTAAAGGGGTAAATGTAGGGGTATGTGTGGGTTGCGCTTCAGAGTGTCGGTGTGCATTGTTGGGGCGAAGGGCCTGTTTCCACACTGTAAGTAATCTAATCTAGTAATCTAATCTAATCCCTGTCACTGACTGAGGTTAAATCACTGTCACTTAATGAGGCTCAATCCCTGTCACTGACTGAGGTTCAATCCCTGTCACTTACTGATCTCAATCCCTGTCACTGACTGAGGTTCAATCCCTGTCACTGACTGTGATTCAATCCCTGTCATAGACTGAGATTGAATACCTGTCAGAGACTGAGGATCAATCGCTGTCACTGACTGATGCTTAATCCCTGTCATTGACTGATGTTCAATCCCAGTCAGTGACAGTGATTGAATCTCAGTCAGTGAGTGGGATTGAACATCACTCACTGCCAGGGATTGAATCTCAGGTTCAATCCCGGTCACTGACTGAGATTCAATCCCTGTCACTGACTGAGATTCAATCACTGTCACTGAATGAGATTCAATCCCTGTCACTGAATGAGATTCAATCCCTGTCACTGACTGAGATTCAATCCCTGTCACTGATTGAGATTCAATCCCTGTCACTGACTGAGGTTCAATCCCTGTCACTGACTGAGATTCAATTCCTGTCACTGACTGAGATTCAATCCTTGTCACTGACTGCGATTCAATCCCAGTCACTGACTGAGGTTCAATCCCAGTCACTGATTGAGATTCAATCCCTGTCACTGAATTAGGTGTAGTCTCAGACATTGACAGAGGTTCAATCCCTGTCACTGACTGAGATTCAATCCCTGTCACTGACTGAGGTTCAATCGCTGTCACTGAATGAATTTCTATACCTGTCACTGACTGAGATTCAATCACTGTCACTGACTGAGATTCAATCCCTGTCACTGATTGAGATTCAATCCCTGTCACTGACTGAGGTTCAATCCCTGTCACTGACTGAGATTCAATTCCTGTCACTGACTGAGATTCAATCCTTGTCACTGACTGCGATTCAATCCCAGTCACTGACTGAGGTTCAATCCCAGTCACTGATTGAGATTCAATCCCTGTCACTGAATAAGGTGTAGTCTCAGACATTGACAGAGGTTCAATCCCTGTCACTGACTGAGATTCAATCCCTGTCACTGACTGAGGTTCAATCGCTGTCACTGAATGAATTTCTATACCGGTCACTGACTGAGATTCAATCACTGTCACTGACTGAGATTCAATTCCAGTCACTGATTGTGATTCAATCCCTGTCACTGACTGAGGTTCAATCCCCGTCACTAACTGAGATGCAATTACTAACACTGACTGAGATTCAATCCCTGGCACTGACTGAGATTCACTTCCTGTCACTGATTGAGATTCAATGCCTGTCACTGACAGAGGGTCAATTCCTGTCACTATTTGAGGCGCAATCCCTGTCACTGACTGAGATTCAATCCCTGTCACTGATTGAGATTCAATCCCTGTCAATGACTGAGGTTCAATCCCTGTCACTGACTGAGATTCAATTCCTGTCACTGACTGAGGTTCAATCCTTGTCACTGACTGCGATTCAATCCCAGACACTGACTGAGGTTCAATCCCAGTCACTGATTGAGATTCAATCCCTGTCACTGAATTAGGTGTAGTCTCAGACATTGACAGAGGTTCAATCCCTGTCACTGACTGAGATTCAATCCCTGTCACTGACTGAGGTTCAATCGCTGTCACTGAATGAATTTCTATACCTGTCACTGACTGAGATTCAATCACTGTCACTGACTGAGATTCAATTCCAGTCACTGATTGAGATTCAATCCCTGTCACTGACTGAGGTTCAATCCCTGTCACTAACTGAGATGCAATTACTACCACTGACTGAGATTCAATCCCTGGCACTGACTGAGGGTCAATTCCTGTCACTATTTGAGGCGCAATCCCTGTTTCTGACTGAGATTCAATCTCTGTCGCTGACTGAGGCTCAATCCATGTAACTGATTGAGGTTCAAACCTGTAACTGCCTGAGGTTTAATCCCTGTCACTGATTGAGATTCAATCCCTGTCACTGACTGAGGTTCAATCCCTGTCACTGACAGAGATTCAATCCCTTTCACTGACTGAGGTTCAATCCCAGTCACTGATTGTGATTCAATCCCTGTCACTGACTGAGATTCAATCCTTGTCACTGACTAAGGTTCTATCCCTGTCACTGAATGAGATTAAAGTCCTGTCACTTACTGAGATTCAGTCCCTGTCACTGACTGAGATACAATCCCTGTCACTGACTGAAGTTAAATCACTGTCACTGACTGAGATTCAATTCCAGTCACTGATTGAGATTCAATACCTGTCACTGTCTGAGATTCAATCCCTGTCACTGAATGAGATTCAATCCCTGTCACTGAGTGAGATTCAATCCCTGTCACTGAATGAGGTTCAATCCCTGTCACTGATTGAATCTCTATACCTGTCACTGACTGACATTCAATCCCTATCACTGATTGAGATTCAATCCCTGTCACTGACTGAGATTCAATCCCTGTCACTGATTGAGATTCAATCCCTGTCACTGACTGAGGTTCAATCCCTGTCACTGACTCAAATTCAATTCCTGTCACTGACTGAGATTCAATCCTTGTCACTGATTGCGATTCAATCCCAGACACCGACTGAGGTTCAATCCCAGTCACTGATTGAGATTCAATCCCTGTCACTGAATTAGGTGTAGTCTCAGACATTGACAGAGGTTCAATCCCTGTCACTGACTGAGATTCAATCCCTGTCACTGACTGAGGTTCAATCGCTGTCACTGAATGAATTTCTATACCTGTCACTGACTGAGATTCAATCACTGTCACTGACTGAGATTCAATTCCAGTCACTGATTGAGATTCAATCCCTGTCACTGACTGAGGTTCAATCCCTGTCACTAACTGAGATGCAATTACTACCACTGACTGAGATTCAACCCCTGTCACTGAATGAGATTCAATCCCTGTCACTGACTGAGAAGCATTTCCTCCCACTGACTGTGATTCAATCCCGGTCACTGACTGAGATTCACTTGTTGTCACTGATTGAGATTCATTATCTGTCACTGACTGAGGGTCAATCCCTGTCACTATTTGTGGCTCAATCCCTGTCACTGACTGAGAGTCAATCCCTGTCACTATTTGAGGCTCAATCCCTATCTCTGACTGAGATTCAATTCCTGTCACTGACTGAGATTCAATCCCTGTCACAGACTGAGGTTCAATCCCTGTCACTGACTGAGGCTCAATCCCTGTCACTGACTGAGATTTAATCCCTGTCATTAAATGCCATTAAATCTCTGTCACTGACTAAGGTTCAATCCCAGTCACTGACTGAGATTCAATCCCTGGCAGTGAGTGATGTTCAATCCCACTCACTGACTGAGATTCAATCACTGTCACTGACTGAGGTTCAATCCCGGTCACTGACTGAGATTCAATCCCTGTCACTGACTAGATTCAATCACTGTCACTGAATGAGATTCAATCCCTGTCACTGAATGAGATTCAATCCCTGTCACTGACTGAGATTCAATCCCTGTCACTGATTGAGATTCAATCCCTGTCACTGACTGAGGTTCAATCCCTGTCACTGACTGAGATTCAATTCCTGTCACTGACTGAGATTCAATCCTTGTCACTGACTGCGATTCAATCCCAGTCACTGACTGAGGTTCAATCCCAGTCACTGATTGAGATTCAATCCCTGTCACTGAATAAGGTGTAGTCTCAGACATTGACAGAGGTTCCATCCCTGTCACTGACTGAGATTCAATCCCTGTCACTGACTGAGGTTCAATCCCTGTCACTGACTGAGATTCAATTCCTGTCACTGACTGAGATTCAATCCTTGTCACTGACTGCGATTCAATCCCAGTCACTGAATGAGGTTCAATCCCAGTCACTGATTGAGATTCAATCCCTGTCACTGAATTAGGTGTAGTCTCAGACATTGACAGAGGTCCATGCCCGTCACTGACTCAGATTCAATCCCTGTCACTGACTGAGGTTCAATCGCTGTCACTGAATGAATTTCTATACCTGTCACTGACTGAGATTCAATCACTGTCACTGACTGAGATTCAATCCCTGTCACTGATTGAGATTAAATCCCTGTCACTGACTGAGGTTCAATCCCTGTCACTGACTGAGATTCAATTCCTGTCACTGACTGAGATTCAATCCTTGTCACTGACTGCGATTCAATCCCAGTCACTGACTGAGGTTCAATCCCAGTCACTGATTGAGATTCAATCCCTGTCACTGAATAAGGTGTAGTCTCAGACATTGACAGAGGTTCAATCCCTGTCACTGACTGAGATTCAATCCCTGTCACTGACTGAGGTTCAATCGCTGTCACTGAATGAATTTCTATACCTGTCACTGACTGAGATTCAATCACTGTCACTGACTGAGATTCAATTCCAGTCACTGATTGAGATTCAATCCCTGTCACTGACTGAGGTTCAATCCCCGTCACTAACTGAGATGCAATTACTAACACTGACTGAGATTCAATCCCTGGCACTGACTGAGATTCACTTCCTGTCACCGATTGAGATTCAATGCCTGTCACTGACTGAGGGTCAATTCCTGTCACTATTTGAGGCGGAATCCCTGTCACTGACTGAGATTCAATCCCTGTCACTGATTGAGATTCAATCCCTGTCACTGACTGAGGTTCAATCCCTGTCACTGACTGAGATTCAATTCCTGTCACTGACTGAGGTTCAATCCTTGTCACTGACTGCGATTCAATCCCAGACACTGACTGAGGTTCAATCCCAGTCACTGATTGAGATTCAATCCCTGTCACTGAATTAGGTGTAGTCTCAGACATTGACAGAGGTTCAATCCCTGTCACTGACTGAGATTCAATCCCTGTCACTGACTGAGGTTCAATCGCTGTCACTGAATGAATTTCTATACCTGTCACTGACTGAGATTCAATCACTGTCACTGACTGAGATTCAATTCCAGTCACTGATTGAGATTCAATCCCTGTCACTGACTGAGGTTCGATCCCTGTCACTAACTGAGATGCAATTACTACCACTGACTGAGATTCAATCCCTGGCACTGACTGAGATTCACTTCCTGTCACTGATTGAGATTCAATCCCTGTCACTGACTGAGGGTCAATTCCTGTCACTATTTGAGGCGCAATCCCTGTTTCTGACTGAGATTCAATCTCTGTCGCTGACTGAGGCTCAATCCATGTAACTGATTGAGGTTCAAACCTGTAACTGCCTGAGGTTTAATCCCTGTCACTGATTGAGATTCAATCCCTGTCACTGACTGAGGTTCAATCCCTGTCACTGACAGAGATTCAATCCCTTTCACTGACTGAGGTTCAATCCCAGTCACTGATTGTGATTCAATCCCTGTCACTGACTGAGATTCAATCCTTGTCACTGACTAAGGTTCTATCCCTGTCACTGAATGAGATTAAAGTCCTGTCACTTACTGAGATTCAGTCCCTGTCACTGACTGAGATACAATCCCTGTCACTGACTGAAGTTAAATCACTGTCACTGACTGAGATTCAATTCCAGTCACTGATTGAGATTCAATACCTGTCACTGTCTGAGATTCAATCCCTGTCACTGAATGAGATTCAATCCCTGTCACTGAGTGAGATTCAATCCCTGTCACTGAATGAGGTTCAATCCCTGTCACTGATTGAATCTCTATACCTGTCACTGACTGACATTCAATCCCTATCACTGATTGAGATTCAATCCCTGTCACTGACTGAGATTCAATCCCTGTCACTGATTGAGATTCAATCCCTGTCACTGACTGAGGTTCAATCCCTGTCACTGACTCAAATTCAATTCCTGTCACTGACTGAGATTCAATCCTTGTCACTGACTGCGATTCAATACCAGACACTGACTGAGGTTCAATCCCAGTCACTGATTGAGATTCAATCCCTGTCACTGAATTAGGTGTAGTCTCAGACATTGACAGAGGTTCAATCCCTGTCACTGACTGAGATTCAATCCCTGTCACTGACTGAGGTTCAATCGCTGTCACTGAATGAATTTCTATACCTGTCACTGACTGAGATTCAATCACTGTCACTGACTGAGATTCAATTCCAGTCACTGATTGAGATTCAATCCCTGTCACTGACTGAGGTTCAATCCCTGTCACTAACTGAGATGCAATTACTACCACTGACTGAGATTCAACCCCTGTCACTGAATGAGATTCAATCCCTGTCACTGACTGAGAAGCATTTCCTCCCACTGACTGTGATTCAATCCCGGTCACTGACTGAGATTCACTTGTTGTCACTGATTGAGATTCATTATCTGTCACTGACTGAGGATCAATCCCTGTCACTATTTGTGGCTCAATCCCTGTCACTGACTGAGAGTCAATCCCTGTCACTATTTGAGGCTCAATCCCTATCTCTGACTGAGATTCAATTCCTGTCACTGACTGAGATTCAATCCCTGTCACAGACTGAGGTTCAATCCCTGTCACTGACTGAGGCTCAATCCCTGTCACTGACTGAGATTTAATCCCTGTCATTAAATGCCATTAAATCTCTGTCACTGACTAAGGTTCAATCCCAGTCACTGACTGAGATTCAATCCCTGGCAGTGAGTGATGTTCAATCCCACTCATTGACTGAGATTCAATCACTGTCACTGACTGAGGTTCAATCCCGGTCACTGAATGAGATTCAATCCCTGTCACTGACTAGATTCAATCACTGTCACTGAATGAGATTCAATCCCTGTCACTGAATGAGATTCAATCCCTGTCACTGACTGAGATTCAATCCCTGTCACTGATTGAGATTCAATCCCTGTCACTGACTGAGGTTCAATCCCTGTCACTGACTGAGATTCAATTCCTGTCACTGACTGAGATTCAATCCTTGTCACTGACTGCGATTCAATCCCAGTCACTGACTGAGGTTCAATCCCTGTCACTGATTGAGATTCAATCCCTGTCACTGAATAAGGTGTAGTCTCAGACATTGACAGAGGTTCAATCCCTGTCACTGACTGAGATTCAATCCCTGTCACTGACTGAGGTTCAATCGCTGTCACTGAATGAATTTCTATACCGGTCACTGACTGAGATTCAATCACTGTCACTGACTGAGATTCAATTCCAGTCACTGATTGAGATTCAATCCCTGTCACTGACTGAGGTTCAATCCCCGTCACTAACTGAGATGCAATTACTAACACTGACTGAGATTCAATCCCTGGCACTGACTGAGATTCACTTCCTTTCACTGATTGAGATTCAATGCCTGTCACTGACTGAGGGTCAGTTCCTGTCACTATTTGAGGCGCAATCCCTGTCACTGACTGAGGCTCAATCCCTGTCACTGACTGAAATTTAATCCCTGTCATTAAATGACATTAAATCTCTGTCACTGACTAAGGTTCAATCCCAGTCACTGACTGAGATTCAATCCCTGGCAGTGAGTGATGTTCAATCCCACTCACTGACTGAGATTCAATCACTGTCACTGACTGAGGTTCAATCCCGGTCACTGACTGAGATTCAATCCCTGTCACTGACTAGATTCAATCACTGTCACTGAATGAGATTCAATCCCTGTCACTGAATGAGATTCAATCCCTGTCACTGACTGAGATTCAATCCCTGTCACTGATTGAGATTCAATCCCTGTCACTGACTGAGGTTCAATCCCTGTCACTGACTGAGATTCAATTCCTGTCACTGACTGAGATTCAATCCTTGTCACTGACTGCGATTCAATCCCAGTCACTGACTGAGGTTCAATCCCAGTCACTGATTGAGATTCAATCCCTGTCACTGAATTAGGTGTAGTCTCAGACATTGACAGAGGTTCAATCCCTGTCACTGACTGAGATTCAATCCCTGTCACTGACTGAGGTTCAATCGCTGTCACTGAATGAATTTCTATACCTGTCACTGACTGAGATTCAATCACTGTCACTGACTGAGATTCAATTCCAGTCACTGATTGAGATTCAATCCCTGTCACTGACTGAGGTTCAATCCCTGTCACTAACTGAGATGCAATTACTACCACTGACTGAGATTCAATCCCTGGCACTGACTGAGATTCACTTCCTGTCACTGATTGAGATTCAATCCCTGTCACTGACTGAGGGTCAATTCCTGTCAGTATTTGAGGCGCAATCCCTGTTTCTGACTGAGATTCAATCTCTGTCGCTGACTGAGGCTCAATCCATGTTACTGATTGAGGTTCAAACCTGTAACTGCCTGAGGTTTAATCCCTGTCACTGATTGTGATTCAATCCCTGTCACTTACTGAGATTCAGTCCCTGTCACTGACTGAGATACAATCCCTGTCACTGACTGAAGTTAAATCACTGTCACTGACTGAGATTCAATTCCAGTCACTGATTGAGATTCAATACCTGTCACTGTCTGAGATTCAATCCCTGTCACTGAATGAGATTCAATCCCTGTCACTGACTGAGATTCAATCCCTGTCACTGAATGAGGTTCAATCCCTGTCACTGATTGAATCTCTATACCTGTCACTGAATGACATTCAATCCCTATCACTGATTGAGATTCAATCCCTGTCACTGACTGATGTTCAATCCCTGTCACTAACTGAGATGCAATTCCTGGAACTGACTGAGATTCACTTCCTTTCACTGACAGAGATTCAATCCCTGACACTGACTGAGATTCACTTCCTGTCACTGATTGAGATTCAATCCCAGTCACTGACTGAGGTTCAATCCCTGTCACTGACAGAGATTCAATTCCAGTCACTGACTGAGATTCAATCCCGGTCACTGACTGCGATTCAATCCCAGTCACTGACTGAGATTCAATTCAAGTCACTGACTGAGGTTCAATCCCAGTCACTGACTGAGGTTGAATCCCAGTCACTGATTGAGATTCAATCCCCGTGACTGAATTAGTTGTAGTCTCAGACATTGACAGAGGTTCAATCCCTGTCAGTGACTGAGGTTCAATCGCTGTCACTGAATGAATTTCTATACCGGTCACTGACTGAGATTCAATCACTGTCACTGACTGAGATTCAATTCCAGTCACTGATTGAGATTCAATCCCTGTCACTGACTGAGGTTCAATCGCTGTCACTAACTGAGATGCAATTACTAACACTGACTGAGATTCAATCCCTGGCACTGACTGAGATTCAATCCCTGGCACTGACTGAGATTCACTTCCTTTCACTGATTGAGATTCAATGCCTGTCACTGACAGAGGGTCAGTTCCTGTCACTATTTGAGGCGCAATCCCTGTCACTGACTGAGATTCAATCCCTGTCACTGATTGAGATTCAATCCCTGTCACTGACTGAGAAGCATTTCCTTCCACTGACTGTGATTCAATCCCGGTCACTGACTGAGATTCACTTGTTGTCACTGATTGAGATTCATTATCTGTCACTGACTGAGGGTCAATCCCTGTCACTATTTGTGGCTCAATCCCTGTCACTGACTGAGAGTCAATCCCTGTCACTATTTGAGGCTCAATCCCTGTCTCTGACTGAGATTCAATCCCTGTCACTGACTGAGATTCAATCCCTGTCACAGACTGAGGTTCAATCCCTGTCACTGACTGAGGCTCAATCCCTGTCACTGACTGAAATTTAATCCCTGTCATTAAATGACATTAAATCTCTGTCACTGACTAAGGTTCAATCCCAGTCACTGACTGAGATTCAATCCCTGGCAGTGAGTGATGTTCAATCCCACTCACTGACTGAGATTCAATCACTGTCACTGACTGAGGTTCAATCCCGGTCACTGAATGAGATTCAATCCCTGTCACTGACTGAGATTCAATCCCTGTCACTGATTGAGATTCAATCCCTGTCACTGACTGAGGTTCAATCCCTGTCACTGACTGAGATTCAATTCCTGTCACTGACTGAGATTCAATCCTTGTCACTGACTGCGATTCAATCCCAGTCACTGACTGAGGTTCAATCCCAGTCACTGATTGAGATTCAATCCCTGTCACTGAATTAGGTGTAGTCTCAGACATTGACAGAGGTTCAATCCCTGTCACTGACTGAGATTCAATCCCTGTCACTGACTGAGGTTCAATCGCTGTCACTGAATGAATTTCTATACCTGTCACTGACTGAGATTCAATCACTGTCACTGACTGAGATTCAATTCCAGTCACTGATTGAGATTCAATCCCTGTCACTGACTGAGGTTCAATCCCTGTCACTAACTGAGATGCAATTACTACCACTGACTGAGATTCAATCCCTGGCACTGACTGAGATTCACTTCCTGTCACTGATTGAGATTCAATCCCTGTCACTGACTGAGGGTCAATTCCTGTCAGTATTTGAGGCGCAATCCCTGTTTCTGACTGAGATTCAATCTCTGTCGCTGACTGAGGCTCAATCCATGTTACTGATTGAGGTTCAAACCTGTAACTGCCTGAGGTTTAATCCCTGTCACTGATTGTGATTCAATCCCTGTCACTTACTGAGATTCAGTCCCTGTCACTGACTGAGATACAATCCCTGTCACTGACTGAAGTTAAATCACTGTCACTGACTGAGATTCAATTGCAGTCACTGATTGAGATTCAATACCTGTCACTGTCTGAGATTCAATCCCTGTCACTGAATGAGATTCAATCCCTGTCACTGACTGAGATTCAATCCCTGTCACTGAATGAGGTTCAATCCCTGTCACTGATTGAATCTCTATACCTGTCACTGACTGACATTCAATCCCTATCACTGATTGAGATTCAATCCCTGTCACTGACTGATGTTCAATCCCTGTCACTAACTGAGATGCAATTCCTGGAACTGACTGAGATTCACTTCCTTTCACTGACAGAGATTCAATCCCTGACACTGACTGAGATTCACTTCCTGTCACTGATTGAGATTCAATCCCAGTCACTGACTGAGGTTCAATCCCTGTCACTGATTGAGATTCAATCCCTGTCACTGACTGAGGTTCAATCCCTGTCACTGACAGAGATTCAATTCCAGTCACTGACTGAGATTCAATCCCGGTCACTGACTGCGATTCAATCCCAGTCACTGACTGAGATTCAATTCAAGTCACTGACTGAGGTTCAATCCCAGTCACTGACTGAGGTTCAATCCCAGTCACTGATTGAGATTCAATCCCCGTGACTGAATTAGTTGTAGTCTCAGACATTGACAGAGGTTCAATCCCTGTCACTGACTGAGATTCAATCCCTGTCACTGACTGAGGTTCAATCGCTGTCACTGAATGAATTTCTATACCTGTCACTGACTGAGATTCAATCACTGTCACTGACTGAGATTCAATTCCAGTCACTGATTGAGATTCAATCCCTGTCACTGACTGAGGTTCAATCGCTGTCACTAACTGAGATGCAATTACTAACACTGACTGAGATTCAATCCCTGGCAATGACTGAGATTCACTTCCTGTCACTGATTGAGATTCAATGCCTGTCACTGACTGAGGGTCAATTCCTGTCACTATTTGAGGCGCAATCCCTGTCACTGACTGAGATTCAATCCCTGTCACTGATTGAGATTCAATCCCTGTCACTGACTGAGGTTCAATCCCTGTCACTGACTGAGATTCAATTCCTGTCACTGACTGAGATTCAACCCTTGTCACTGACTGCGATTCAATCCCAGACACTGACTGAGGTTCAATCCCAGTCACTGATTGGGATTCAATCCCTGTCACTGAATAAGGTGTAGTCTCAGACATTGACAGAGGTTCAATCCCTGTCACTGACTGAGATTCAAACCCTGTCACTGACTGAGGTTCAATCGCTGTCACTGAATGAATTTCTATACCTGTCACTGACTGAGATTCAATCACTGTCACTGACTGAGATTCAATTCCAGTCACTGATTGAGATTCAATCCCTGTCACTGACTGAGGTTCAATCCCTGTCACTAACTGAGATGCAATTACTACCACTGACTGAGATTCAATCCCTGGCACTGACTGAGATTCACTTCCTGTCACTGATTGAGATTCAATCCCTGTCACTGACTGAGGGACAAGTCCTGTCACTATTTGAGGCGCAATCCCTGTTTCTGACTGAGATTCAATCTCTGTCGCTGACTGAGGCTCAATCCATGTTACTGATTGAGGTTCAAACCTGAAACTGCCTGAGGTTTAATCCCTGTCACTGATTGAGATTCAATCCCTGTCATTGACTGAGATTCAATCCCAGTCACTGACTAAGGTTCTATCCCTGTCACTGAATGAGATTAAAGTCCTGTCACTTACTGAGATTCAGTCCCTGTCACTGACTGAGATACAATCCCAGTCACTGACTGAGATTCAATCCATGTCACTGAAAGAGATTCAATCGCTGTCACTGACTGAAGTTCAATCACTGTCACTGACTGAGATTCAATTCCAGTCACTGATTGAGATTCAGTACCTGTCACTGTCTGAGATTCAATCCCTGTCACTGAATGAGATTCAATCCCTGTCACTGACTGAGATTCAATCCCTGTCACTGAATGAGGTTCAATCCCTGTCACTGACTGAATCTCTATACCTGTCACTGACTGTCATTCAATCCCTGTCACTGATTGAGATTCAATCCCTGTCACTGACTGATGTTCAATCCCTGTCACTAACTGAGATGCAATTCCTGGAACTGACTGAGATTCACTTCCTTTCACTGACAGAGATTCAATCCCTGGCACTGACTGAGATTCACTTCCTGTCACTGAATGAGATTCAATCCCAGTCACTGACTGAGGTTCAATCCCTGTCACTGATTGAGATTCAATCCCTGTCACTGACTGAGGTTCAATCCCTGTAACTGACAGAGATTCAATTCCAGTCACTGACTGAGATTCAATCCCTGTCACTGACTGCGATTCAATCCCAGTCACTGACTGAGATTCAATTCAAGTCACTGACTGAGGTTCAATCCCAGTCACTGATTGAGATTCAATCCCTGTCACTGACTGAGATGCAATCCTTGTCACTGACTAAGGTTCAATCCCTGTCACTGAATGAGATTAAAGTCCTGTCACTTACTGAGAGTCAGTCCCTGTCACTGACTGAGATACAATCCCTGTCACTGACTGAGGTTCAATCTGTGTCACTGACTGAGATTCAATCCCTGTCATTGACTGAGGTACATTCCCTCTCACTAACTGAGATTTAATCCCTGTCACTGACTGAGGTTCAATCCCTGTTACAGACTGAGATTCAATCCCTGTCAGTGACTGATGGTAAATCCCTATCACTGACGGTGGATCATTCCCTGTCTCTGACTGAGGGTCAATCACTGTCACTGAATGAGGGTCAATCCCTGTCACTTACTGAGATTGCATTCCTATCACTGTCTGAGGGTCAATCCCTGTCACTGACTTATGTTCAATCCCTGTCACTTACTGAGGTTCAATCCCTGTCACTGACTGAGGTTCAATCCCTGTCACTGTCTGATATTCATTCACTGTCACTGACTGAGGTTCAATCCCTGTCACTGGCTGAGATTCAATCCCTGTCACTGAAAAGGCGAAATCCCTGTCACTGACTGAGATTCATTCCGTGTCACTGACTGAAGTTCAATCCCTGTCACAGACTGAGATTCAATCCAATTCATTGATTGAGGTTCAATCCCTGTCACTGACTGAGGGACAATCCCTGACACATACTGAGGCTCAATCCGTGTCACTGACTGAGGCTCAGTCCCTGTCACTGACTGAGATTCAATCCATGTCACTGTCTGAGGGTCAATGCCAGGCACTGACTGTGATTGAATCCCTGTCAATAACTGAGATTCAATCCCTGTCACTGACTAAGGTTCAATCACAGTCACCGACTGTGGTTCAATGCCTGACACAGACTGAGATTCAATCCCAATCACTGACGGAGGTTCAATATCTGTCACAGACTGAGATTCAATCCCTGTCACTGATTGAGGTTCAATCCCTGTCACTGACGGAGGATCAATCCCTGTCACTGACTGAGCTCAATCCCTGTCACTGACTGAGATTCAATCCCTGTCATAGACTGAGGGTCAATCCCTGTCACTGACGGAGGATCAATCCCTGTCACTGACTGAGGTTCAATCCCTGTCACTGACTTAATGTTCAATCCCTGTCACTGACGGAGTTTCAATCCCTGTCACTGACTGAGATTCAATCCCTGTCACTGAGTGAGGCTCAATCCCTGTCACTAACTGAGATTCAATCCCTTTCACTAACTGAGTTTCAATCCCTGTCACTGACGGAGGTTCAATCCCTGTCACTGATTGAGATTCACTCCCTGTCACTGACTGAGGTTCAATCCCTGTCACTATCTGAGATTCCATCCCTGACACTGACTGACATTCAATCCCTGTCACTGACAGAGATACAATCCCTGTAACTGACTGTGGGACAATCCCTGTCACAGACTGAGGTTCAATCCCTGTCACAGACTGAGATTCAGTCCCTGTCACTGTCTGATATTCGATCCCTGTCACTGACTAAGGTTTAATCACTGTCACTGACGGCGGTTCAATCCCTGTAACTGATTGAGATTCAATCCCTGTCACTGTCGGAGTTTCAATCCCTGTCATTGACTGAGATTCAATCCTTGTTACTAATTGAGATTCAATCCCAGTCACTGACTGACATTCAATCCCTGTCACTGACTGAGGTTCAATCCCGGTCACTTACTGAGGCTCAATCCCTGTCACTGACTGAGGCTCAATCCCTGTCACTAACTGAGACTCAATCCCTTTCACTAACTGAGATTCAATCCCTGTCACTGACTGAGATTCATTCCCTGTCACTGTCTGACGGTCAATCCCTGTCACTGACTGAGGGTAAATTTCTGTCACTGACTGAGGGTCAATCCCTGTCACTGACTGAGGTTCAATCCCTGTCAGTTACTGAGGCTCAATCCCTGTCACTGACTGAGGCTCGATCCCTGTCACTGACTGTGATTCAATCCCTGTCACTGACTGAGATTCAATTCCATTCACTAACTGCGTTTCAATCTCAGTCAATGTCTGAGCGACAGTCCCTGTCACTGACTGTGATTCAATCCCAGTCATTGACAGGGTCAATCCCTGTCACAGACTGAGATTCAATCCCTGTCACAGACTGAGGGTCAATCCCTGTCACTGACGGAGGATCAATCCCTGTCACTGACTGAGCTCAATCCCTGTCACTGACTGAGGTTCAATCCCTGTCACTGACTTAATGTTCAATCCCTGTCACTGACGGAGTTTCAATCCCTGTCACTGACAGAGATTCAATCCCTGTCACTGAGTGAGGCTCAATCCCTGTCACTAACTGAGATTCAATCCCTTTCACTAACTGAGGTTCAATCCCTGTCACTGACGGAGGTTCAATCCCTGTCACTGATTGAGATTCACTCCCTGTCACTGACTGAGGTTCAATCCCAGTGACTGACTGAGATTCAATCCGTGTCACTAAGTGAGATTCAATCCCTGTCACTGACTGAGATTCAATCCCTGTCACTGTCTGAGGTTCAATCCCTGTCCCGGACTGAGATTCAATACCTGTCACTAACTGAGATTCAATCCCTGTCACTTACTGATGCTCAATCCCTGTCACTGACTGAGGCTCAATCGCTGTCACTGACAGATTTTCAATCCCTGTCACTGACTGAGGATCAATCCCTGTCACTGACTGAGTTCAATCCCTGTCACTGACTGAGATTCAATCCCTGTCACTGAATGAGGTTCATTCCCTGTCACTGATTGAGATTCAATCCCTGTCACTAACTGAGATGCAATTCCTGGAACTGACTGAGATTCACTTCCTTTCACTGACTGAGGGTCAATCCCGGTCACTGGCTAGGGTTCAATCACAGTCACTGACTGTGGTTCAATGCCTGTCACAGACTGAGATTCAATCCCTGTCACTGTCTGAGTTTCAAGCCCTGTCACTGACTTAATGTTCAATCCCTGTCACTGACGGAGGTCAATCCCAGTCACTGACTGAGATTCAATCCCTGTCACTAAGTGAGATTCAATCCCTGTCACTGACTGAGATTCTATCCCTGTCACTGTCTGAGGTTCAATCCCTGTCCCGGACTGAGATTCAATACCTGTCACTAACTGAGATTCAATCCCTGTCACTTACTGATGCTCAATCCCTGTCACTGACTGATTTTCAATCCCTGTCACTGACTGAGGATCAATCCCTGTCACTGACTGAAGTTCAATCCCTGTCACTGACTGAGATTCAATCCCTGTCACTGAATGAGGTTCAATCCCTGTCACTGATTGAGATTCAATCCCTGTCACTAACTGAGATGCAATTCCTGGAACTGACTGAGATTCACTTCCTTTCACTGACTGAGGGTCAATCCCGGTCACTGGCTAGGGTTCAATCACAGTCACTGACTGTGGTTCAATGCCTGTCACAGACTGAGATTCAATCCCTGTCACTGTCTGAGTTTCAAGCCCTGTCACTGACTTAATGTTCAATCCCTGTCACTGACGGAGGTTCAATCCCTGTCACTGATTGAGATTCAATCCCTGTCACTGACTGAGGTTCATCCCTGTCACTGACTGAGATTCAATCCCTGTCACTAAGTGAGATTCAATGCCTGTCACTGACTGAGATTCAATCCCTGTCACTAAGTGAGATTCAATCCCTGTCACTGAATAAGGTGTAGTCTCAGACATTGACAGAGGTTCAATCCCTGTCACTGACTGAGATTCAATCCCTGTCACTGACTGAGGTTCAATCGCTGTCACTGAATGAATTTCTATACCGGTCACTGACTGAGATTCAATCACTGTCACTGACTGAGATTCAATTCCAGTCACTGATTGAGATTCAATCCCTGTCACTGACTGAGGTTCAATCCCCGTCACTAACTGAGATGCAATTACTAACACTGACTGAGATTCAATCCCTGGCACTGACTGAGATTCACTTCCTTTCACTGATTGAGATTCAATGCCTGTCACTGACTGAGGGTCAGTTCCTGTCACTATTTGAGGCGCAATCCCTGTCACTGACTGAGGCTCAATCCCTGTCACTGACTGAAATTTAATCCCTGTCATTAAATGACATTAAATCTGACTGAGATTCACTTCCTGTCACTGATTGAGATTCAATGCCTGTCACTGACTGAGGGTCAATTCCTGTCACTATTTGAGGCGGAATCCCTGTCACTGACTGAGATTCAATCCCTGTCACTGATTGAGATTCAATCCCTGTCACTGACTGAGGTTCAATCCCTGTCACTGACTGAGATTCAATTCCTGTCACTGACTGAGGTTCAATCCTTGTCACTGACAGCGATTCAATCCCAGACACTGACTGAGGTTCAATCCCAGTCACTGATTGAGATTCAATCCCTGTCACTGAATTAGGTGTAGTCTCAGACATTGACAGAGGTTCAATCCCTGTCACTGACTGAGATTCAATCCCTGTCACTGACTGAGGTTCAATCGCTGTCACTGAATGAATTTCTATACCTGTCACTGACTGAGATTCAATCACTGTCACTGACTGAGATTCAATTCCAGTCACTGATTGAGATTCAATCCCTGTCACTGACTGAGGTTCGATCCCTGTCACTAACTGAGATGCAATTACTACCACTGACTGAGATTCAATCCCTGGCACTGACTGAGATTCACTTCCTGTCACTGATTGAGATTCAATCCCTGTCACTGACTGAGGGTCAATTCCTGTCACTATTTGAGGCGCAATCCCTGTTTCTGACTGAGATTCAATCTCTGTCGCTGACTGAGGCTCAATCCATGTAACTGATTGAGGTTCAAACCTGTAACTGCCTGAGGTTTAATCCCTGTCACTGATTGAGATTCAATCCCTGTCACTGACTGAGGTTCAATCTCTGTCACTGACAGAGATTCAATCCCTTTCACTGACTGAGGTTCAATCCCAGTCACTGATTGTGATTCAATCCCTGTCACTGACTGAGATTCAATCCTTGTCACTGACTAAGGTTCTATCCCTGTCACTGAATGAGATTAAAGTCCTGTCACTTACTGAGATTCAGTCCCTGTCACTGACTGAGATACAATCCCTGTCACTGACTGAAGTTAACCACTGTCACTGACTGAGATTCAATTCCAGTCACTGATTGAGATTCAATCCCTGTCACTGAATGA
Source organism: Chiloscyllium plagiosum (assembly GCF_037043375.1). Classification (NCBI taxonomy): domain Eukaryota; kingdom Metazoa; phylum Chordata; class Chondrichthyes; order Orectolobiformes; family Hemiscylliidae; genus Chiloscyllium; species Chiloscyllium plagiosum. The sequence continues at coordinate 50,620,384 of NW_028270182.1, read as the reverse complement.
GATTCAATCCCTGTCACTGAGTGAGATTCAATCCCTGTCACTGAATGAGGTTCAATCCCTGTCACTGATTGAATCTCTATACCTGTCACTGACTGACATTCAATCCCTATCACTGATTGAGATTCAATCCCTGTCACTGACTGAGGTTCAATCCCTGTCACTGACTCAAATTCAATTCCTGTCACTGACTGAGATTCAATCCTTGTCACTGACTGCGATTCAATACCAGACACTGACTGAGGTTCAATCCCAGTCACTGATTGAGATTCAATCCCTGTCACTGAATTAGGTGTAGTCTCAGACATTGACAGAGGTTCAATCCCTGTCACTGACTGAGATTCAATCCCTGTCACTGACTGAGGTTCAATCGCTGTCACTGAATGAATTTCTATACCTGTCACTGACTGAGATTCAATCACTGTCACTGACTGAGATTCAATTCCAGTCACTGATTGAGATTCAATCCCTGTCACTGACTGAGGTTCAATCCCTGTCACTAACTGAGATGCAATTACTACCACTGACTGAGATTCAACCCCTGTCACTGAATGAGATTCAATCCCTGTCACTGACTGAGAAGCATTTCCTCCCACTGACTGTGATTCAATCCCGGTCACTGACTGAGATTCACTTGTTGTCACTGATTGAGATTCATTATCTGTCACTGACTGAGGATCAATCCCTGTCACTATTTGTGGCTCAATCCCTGTCACTGACTGAGAGTCAATCCCTGTCACTATTTGAGGCTCAATCCCTATCTCTGACTGAGATTCAATTCCTGTCACTGACTGAGATTCAATCCCTGTCACAGACTGAGGTTCAATCCCTGTCACTGACTGAGGCTCAATCCCTGTCACTGACTGAGATTTAATCCCTGTCATTAAATGCCATTAAATCTCTGTCACTGACTAAGGTTCAATCCCAGTCACTGACTGAGATTCAATCCCTGGCAGTGAGTGATGTTCAATCCCACTCATTGACTGAGATTCAATCACTGTCACTGACTGAGGTTCAATCCCGGTCACTGACTGAGATTCAATCCCTGTCACTGACTAGATTCAATCACTGTCACTGAATGAGATTCAATCCCTGTCACTGAATGAGATTCAATCCCTGTCACTGACTGAGATTCAATCCCTGTCACTGATTGAGATTCAATCCCTGTCACTGACTGAGGTTCAATCCCTGTCACTGACTGAGATTCAATTCCTGTCACTGACTGAGATTCAATCCTTGTCACTGACTGCGATTCAATCCCAGTCACTGACTGAGGTTCAATCCCTGTCACTGATTGAGATTCAATCCCTGTCACTGAATAAGGTGTAGTCTCAGACATTGACAGAGGTTCAATCCCTGTCACTGACTGAGATTCAATCCCTGTCACTGACTGAGGTTCAATCGCTGTCACTGAATGAATTTCTATACCGGTCACTGACTGAGATTCAATCACTGTCACTGACTGAGATTCAATTCCAGTCACTGATTGAGATTCAATCCCTGTCACTGACTGAGGTTCAATCCCCGTCACTAACTGAGATGCAATTACTAACACTGACTGAGATTCAATCCCTGGCACTGACTGAGATTCACTTCCTTTCACTGATTGAGATTCAATGCCTGTCACTGACTGAGGGTCAGTTCCTGTCACTATTTGAGGCGCAATCCCTGTCACTGACTGAGGCTCAATCCCTGTCACTGACTGAAATTTAATCCCTGTCATTAAATGACATTAAATCTCTGTCACTGACTAAGGTTCAATCCCAGTCACTGACTGAGATTCAATCCCTGGCAGTGAGTGATGTTCAATCCCACTCACTGACTGAGATTCAATCACTGTCACTGACTGAGGTTCAATCCCGGTCACTGACTGAGATTCAATCCCTGTCACTGACTAGATTCAATCACTGTCACTGAATGAGATTCAATCCCTGTCACTGAATGAGATTCAATCCCTGTCACTGACTGAGATTCAATCCCTGTCACTGATTGAGATTCAATCCCTGTCACTGACTGAGGTTCAATCCCTGTCACTGACTGAGATTCAATTCCTGTCACTGACTGAGATTCAATCCTTGTCACTGACTGCGATTCAATCCCAGTCACTGACTGAGGTTCAATCCCAGTCACTGATTGAGATTCAATCCCTGTCACTGAATTAGGTGTAGTCTCAGACATTGACAGAGGTTCAATCCCTGTCACTGACTGAGATTCAATCCCTGTCACTGACTGAGGTTCAATCGCTGTCACTGAATGAATTTCTATACCTGTCACTGACTGAGATTCAATCACTGTCACTGACTGAGATTCAATTCCAGTCACTGATTGAGATTCAATCCCTGTCACTGACTGAGGTTCAATCCCTGTCACTAACTGAGATGCAATTACTACCACTGACTGAGATTCAATCCCTGGCACTGACTGAGATTCACTTCCTGTCACTGATTGAGATTCAATCCCTGTCACTGACTGAGGGTCAATTCCTGTCAGTATTTGAGGCGCAATCCCTGTTTCTGACTGAGATTCAATCTCTGTCGCTGACTGAGGCTCAATCCATGTTACTGATTGAGGTTCAAACCTGTAACTGCCTGAGGTTTAATCCCTGTCACTGATTGTGATTCAATCCCTGTCACTTACTGAGATTCAGTCCCTGTCACTGACTGAGATACAATCCCTGTCACTGACTGAAGTTAAATCACTGTCACTGACTGAGATTCAATTGCAGTCACTGATTGAGATTCAATACCTGTCACTGTCTGAGATTCAATCCCTGTCACTGAATGAGATTCAATCCCTGTCACTGACTGAGATTCAATCCCTGTCACTGAATGAGGTTCAATCCCTGTCACTGATTGAATCTCTATACCTGTCACTGACTGACATTCAATCCCTATCACTGATTGAGATTCAATCCCTGTCACTGACTGATGTTCAATCCCTGTCACTAACTGAGATGCAATTCCTGGAACTGACTGAGATTCACTTCCTTTCACTGACAGAGATTCAATCCCTGACACTGACTGAGATTCACTTCCTGTCACTGATTGAGATTCAATCCCAGTCACTGACTGAGGTTCAATCCCTGTCACTGACAGAGATTCAATTCCAGTCACTGACTGAGATTCAATCCCGGTCACTGACTGCGATTCAATCCCAGTCACTGACTGAGATTCAATTCAAGTCACTGACTGAGGTTCAATCCGAGTCACTGACTGAGGTTCAATCCCAGTCACTGATTGAGATTCAATCCCCGTGACTGAATTAGTTGTAGTCTCAGACATTGACAGAGGTTCAATCCCTGTCACTGACTGAGATTCAATCCCTGTCACTGACTGAGGTTCAATCGCTGTCACTGAATGAATTTCTATACCGGTCACTGACTGAGATTCAATCACTGTCACTGACTGAGATTCAATTCCAGTCACTGATTGAGATTCAATCCCTGTCACTGACTGAGGTTCAATCGCTGTCACTAACTGAGATGCAATTACTAACACTGACTGAGATTCAATCCCTGGCACTGACTGAAATTCAATCCCTGGCACTGACTGAGATTCACTTCCTTTCACTGATTGAGATTCAATGCCTGTCACTGACAGAGGGTCAGTTCCTGTCACTATTTGAGGCGCAATCCCTGTCACTGACTGAGATTCAATCCCTGTCACTGATTGAGATTCAATCCCTGTCACTGACTGAGAAGCATTTCCTCCCACTGACTGTGATTCAATCCCGGTCACTGACTGAGATTCACTTGTTGTCACTGATTGAGATTCATTATCTGTCACTGACTGAGGGTCAATCCCTGTCACTATTTGTGGCTCAATCCCTGTCACTGACTGAGAGTCAATCCCTGTCACTATTTGAGGCTCAATCCCTGTCTCTGACTGAGATTCAATCCCTGTCACTGACTGAGATTCAATCCCTGTCACAGACTGAGGTTCAATCCCTGTCACTGACTGAGGCTCAATCCCTGTCACTGACTGAAATTTAATCCCTGTCATTAAATGACATTAAATCTCTGTCACTGACTAAGGTTCAATCCCAGTCACTGACTGAGATTCAATCCCTGGCAGTGAGTGATGTTCAATCCCACTCACTGACTGAGATTCAATCACTGTCACTGACTGAGGTTCAATCCCGGTCACTGAATGAGATTCAATCCCTGTCACTGACTGAGATTCAATCCCTGTCACTGATTGAGATTCAATCCCTGTCACTGACTGAGGTTCAATCCCTGTCACAGACTGAGATTCAATTCCTGTCACTGACTGAGATTCAATCCTTGTCACTGACTGCGATTCAATCCCAGTCACTGATTGAGATTCAATCCCTGTCACGAAGTGAGATTCAATCCCTGTCACTGTCTGAGGTTCAATCCCAGTCACTGACTGACATTCAATCCCTGTCACTGACAGAGATACAATCCCTGTCACTGACTGAGGGTCAATCCATGTCACTGACTGAAGTTCAATCCCTGACACTTACTGAGGATCAATCCCTGTCACTGACTCAGATTCAATCCCTGTCACTGTCTGAGGGTAAATCCCTGTCACTGACTGAGGGTCAATCCCTGTCACTGACTGAGGTTCAATCCCTGTCAGTTACTCAGGCTCAATCCCTGTCACTGACTGAGGCTCGATCCCTGTCACTGATTGTGATTCAATCCCTGTCACTGACTGAGATTCAATCCCATTCACTAACTGCGTTTCAATCCCAGTCAATGTCTGAGCGACAGTCCCTGTCACTGACTGTGATTCAATCCCAGTCATTGACAGGGTCAATCCCTGTCACAGACTGAGATTCAATCCCTGTCACAGACTGAGGGTCAATCCCTGTCACTGACGGAGGATCAATCCCTGTCACTGACTGAGCTCAATCCCTGTCACTGACAGAGATTCAATCCCTGTCACTGAGTGAGATTCAATCCCTGTCACTGACTGAGGTTCAATCCCTGTCACTGACTGAGATTCAATTCCTGTCACTGACTGAGATTCAATCCTTGTCACTGACTGCGATTCAATCCCAGTCACTGACTGAGGTTCAATCCCAGTCACTGATTGAGATTCAATCCCTGTCACTGAATTAGGTGTAGTCTCAGACATTGACAGAGGTTCAATCCCTGTCACTGACTGAGATTCAATCCCTGTCACTGACTGAGGTTCAATCGCTGTCACTGAATGAATTTCTATACCTGTCACTGACTGAGATTCAATCACTGTCACTGACTGAGATTCAATTCCAGTCACTGATTGAGATTCAATCCCTGTCACTGACTGAGGTTCAATCCCTGTCACTAACTGAGATGCAATTACTACCACTGACTGAGATTCAACCCCTGTCACTGAATGAGATTCAATCCCTGTCACTGACTGAGAAGCATTTCCTCCCACTGACTGTGATTCAATCCCGGTCACTGACTGAGATTCACTTGTTGTCACTGATTGAGATTCATTATCTGTCACTGACTGAGGATCAATCCCTGTCACTATTTGTGGCTCAATCCCTGTCACTGACTGAGAGTCAATCCCTGTCACTATTTGAGGCTCAATCCCTATCTCTGACTGAGATTCAATTCCTGTCACTGACTGAGATTCAATCCCTGTCACAGACTGAGGTTCAATCCCTGTCACTGACTGAGGCTCAATCCCTGTCACTGACTGAGATTTAATCCCTGTCATTAAATGCCATTAAATCTCTGTCACTGACTAAGGTTCAATCCCAGTCACTGACTGAGATTCAATCCCTGGCAGTGAGTGATGTTCAATCCCACTCATTGACTGAGATTCAATCACTGTCACTGACTGAGGTTCAATCCCGGTCACTGACTGAGATTCAATCCCTGTCACTGACTAGATTCAATCACTGTCACTGAATGAGATTCAATCCCTGTCACTGAATGAGATTCAATCCCTGTCACTGACTGAGATTCAATCCCTGTCACTGATTGAGATTCAATCCCTGTCACTGACTGAGGTTCAATCCCTGTCACTGACTGAGATTCAATTCCTGTCACTGACTGAGATTCAATCCTTGTCACTGACTGCGATTCAATCCCAGTCACTGACTGAGGTTCAATCCCTGTCACTGATTGAGATTCAATCCCTGTCACTGAATAAGGTGTAGTCTCAGACATTGACAGAGGTTCAATCCCTGTCACTGACTGAGATTCAATCCCTGTCACTGACTGAGGTTCAATCGCTGTCACTGAATGAATTTCTATACCGGTCACTGACTGAGATTCAATCACTGTCACTGACTGAGATTCAATTCCAGTCACTGATTGAGATTCAATCCCTGTCACTGACTGAGGTTCAATCCCCGTCACTAACTGAGATGCAATTACTAACACTGACTGAGATTCAATCCCTGGCACTGACTGAGATTCACTTCCTTTCACTGATTGAGATTCAATGCCTGTCACTGACTGAGGGTCAGTTCCTGTCACTATTTGAGGCGCAATCCCTGTCACTGACTGAGGCTCAATCCCTGTCACTGACTGAAATTTAATCCCTGTCATTAAATGACATTAAATCTCTGTCACTGACTAAGGTTCAATCCCAGTCACTGACTGAGATTCAATCCCTGGCAGTGAGTGATGTTCAATCCCACTCACTGACTGAGATTCAATCACTGTCACTGACTGAGGTTCAATCCCGGTCACTGACTGAGATTCAATCCCTGTCACTGACTAGATTCAATCACTGTCACTGAATGAGATTCAATCCCTGTCACTGAATGAGATTCAATCCCTGTCACTGACTGAGATTCAATCCCTGTCACTGATTGAGATTCAATCCCTGTCACTGACTGAGGTTCAATCCCTGTCACTGACTGAGATTCAATTCCTGTCACTGACTGAGATTCAATCCTTGTCACTGACTGCGATTCAATCCCAGTCACTGACTGAGGTTCAATCCCAGTCACTGATTGAGATTCAATCCCTGTCACTGAATTAGGTGTAGTCTCAGACATTGACAGAGGTTCAATCCCTGTCACTGACTGAGATTCAATCCCTGTCACTGACTGAGGTTCAATCGCTGTCACTGAATGAATTTCTATACCTGTCACTGACTGAGATTCAATCACTGTCACTGACTGAGATTCAATTCCAGTCACTGATTGAGATTCAATCCCTGTCACTGACTGAGGTTCAATCCCTGTCACTAACTGAGATGCAATTACTACCACTGACTGAGATTCAATCCCTGGCACTGACTGAGATTCACTTCCTGTCACTGATTGAGATTCAATCCCTGTCACTGACTGAGGGTCAATTCCTGTCAGTATTTGAGGCGCAATCCCTGTTTCTGAATGAGATTCAATCTCTGTCGCTGACTGAGGCTCAATCCATGTTACTGATTGAGGTTCAAACCTGTAACTGCCTGAGGTTTAATCCCTGTCACTGATTGTGATTCAATCCCTGTCACTTACTGAGATTCAGTCCCTGTCACTGACTGAGATACAATCCCTGTCACTGACTGAAGTTAAATCACTGTCACTGACTGAGATTCAATTGCAGTCACTGATTGAGATTCAATACCTGTCACTGTCTGAGATTCAATCCCTGTCACTGAATGAGATTCAATCCCTGTCACTGACTGAGATTCAATCCCTGTCACTGAATGAGGTTCAATCCCTGTCACTGATTGAATCTCTATACCTGTCACTGACTGACATTCAATCCCTATCACTGATTGAGATTCAATCCCTGTCACTGACTGATGTTCAATCCCTGTCACTAACTGAGATGCAATTCCTGGAACTGACTGAGATTCACTTCCTTTCACTGACAGAGATTCAATCCCTGACACTGACTGAGATTCACTTCCTGTCACTGATTGAGATTCAATCCCAGTCACTGACTGAGGTTCAATCCCTGTCACTGACAGAGATTCAATTCCAGTCACTGACTGAGATTCAATCCCGGTCACTGACTGCGATTCAATCCCAGTCACTGACTGAGATTCAATTCAAGTCACTGACTGAGGTTCAATCCGAGTCACTGACTGAGGTTCAATCCCAGTCACTGATTGAGATTCAATCCCCGTGACTGAATTAGTTGTAGTCTCAGACATTGACAGAGGTTCAATCCCTGTCACTGACTGAGATTCAATCCCTGTCACTGACTGAGGTTCAATCGCTGTCACTGAATGAATTTCTATACCGGTCACTGACTGAGATTCAATCACTGTCACTGACTGAGATTCAATTCCAGTCACTGATTGAGATTCAATCCCTGTCACTGACTGAGGTTCAATCGCTGTCACTAACTGAGATGCAATTACTAACACTGACTGAGATTCAATCCCTGGCACTGACTGAGATTCAATCCCTGGCACTGACTGAGATTCACTTCCTTTCACTGATTGAGATTCAATGCCTGTCACTGACAGAGGGTCAGTTCCTGTCACTATTTGAGGCGCAATCCCTGTCACTGACTGAGATTCAATCCCTGTCACTGATTGAGATTCAATCCCTGTCACTGACTGAGAAGCATTTCCTCCCACTGACTGTGATTCAATCCCGGTCACTGACTGAGATTCACTTGTTGTCACTGATTGAGATTCATTATCTGTCACTGACTGAGGGTCAATCCCTGTCACTATTTGTGGCTCAATCCCTGTCACTGACTGAGAGTCAATCCCTGTCACTATTTGAGGCTCAATCCCTGTCTCTGACTGAGATTCAATCCCTGTCACTGACTGAGATTCAATCCCTGTCACAGACTGAGGTTCAATCCCTGTCACTGACTGAGGCTCAATCCCTGTCACTGACTGAAATTTAATCCCTGTCATTAAATGACATTAAATCTCTGTCACTGACTAAGGTTCAATCCCAGTCACTGACTGAGATTCAATCCCTGGCAGTGAGTGATGTTCAATCCCACTCACTGACTGAGATTCAATCACTGTCACTGACTGAGGTTCAATCCCGGTCACTGAATGAGATTCAATCCCTGTCACTGACTGAGATTCAATCCCTGTCACTGATTGAGATTCAATCCCTGTCACTGACTGAGGTTCAATCTCTGTCACAGACTGAGATTCAATTCCTGTCACTGACTGAGATTCAATCCTTGTCACTGACTGCGATTCAATCCCAGTCACTGATTGAGATTCAATCCCTGTCACGAAGTGAGATTCAATCCCTGTCACTGTCTGAGGTTCAATCCCAGTCACTGACTGACATTCAATCCCTGTCACTGACAGAGATACAATCCCTGTCACTGACTGAGGGTCAATCCATGTCACTGACTGAAGTTCAATCCCTGACACTTACTGAGGATCAATCCCTGTCACTGACTCAGATTCAATCCCTGTCACTGTCTGAGGGTAAATCCCTGTCACTGACTGAGGGTCAATCCCTGTCACTGACTGAGGTTCAATCCCTGTCAGTTACTCAGGCTCAATCCCTGTCACTGACTGAGGCTCGATCCCTGTCACTGATTGTGATTCAATCCCTGTCACTGACTGAGATTCAATCCCATTCACTAACTGCGTTTCAATCCCAGTCAATGTCTGAGCGACAGTCCCTGTCACTGACTGTGATTCAATCCCAGTCATTGACAGGGTCAATCCCTGTCACAGACTGAGATTCAATCCCTGTCACAGACTGAGGGTCAATCCCTGTCACTGACGGAGGATCAATCCCTGTCACTGACTGAGCTCAATCCCTGTCACTGACAGAGATTCAATCCCTGTCACTGAGTGAGATTCAATCCCTGTCACTGACTGAGGTTCAATCCCTGTCACTGACTGAGATTCAATTCCTGTCACTGACTGAGATTCAATCCTTGTCACTGACTGCGATTCAATCCCAGTCACTGACTGAGGTTCAATCCCAGTCACTGATTGAGATTCAATCCCTGTCACTGAATTAGGTGTAGTCTCAGACATTGACAGAGGTTCAATCCCTGTCACTGACTGAGATTCAATCCCTGTCACTGACTGAGGTTCAATCGCTGTCACTGAATGAATTTCTATACCTGTCACTGACTGAGATTCAATCACTGTCACTGACTGAGATTCAATTCCAGTCACTGATTGAGATTCAATCCCTGTCACTGACTGAGGTTCAATCCCTGTCACTAACTGAGATTCACTTCCTGTCACTGATTGAGATTCAATCCCTGTCACTGACTGAGGGTCAATTCCTGTCAGTATTTGAGGCGCAATCCCTGTTTCTGACTGAGATTCAATCTCTGTCGCTGACTGAGGCTCAATCCATGTTACTGATTGAGGTTCAAACCTGTAACTGCCTGAGGTTTAATCCCTGTCACTGATTGTGATTCAATCCCTGTCACTTACTGAGATTCAGTCCCTGTCACTGACTGAGATACAATCCCTGTCACTGACTGAAGTTAAATCACTGTCACTGACTGAGATTCAATTGCAGTCACTGATTGAGATTCAATACCTGTCACTGTCTGAGATTCAATCCCTGTCACTGAATGAGGTTCAATCCCTGTCACTGATTGAATCTCTATACCTGTCACTGACTGACATTCAATCCCTATCACTGATTGAGATTCAATCCCTGTCACTGACTGATGTTCAATCCCTGTCACTAACTGAGATGCAATTCCTGGAACTGACTGAGATTCACTTCCTTTCACTGACAGAGATTCAATCCCTGACACTGACTGAGATTCACTTCCTGTCACTGATTGAGATTCAATCCCAGTCACTGACTGAGGTTCAATCCCTGTCACTGATTGAGATTCAATCCCTGTCACTGACTGAGGTTCAATCCCTGTCACTGACAGAGATTCAATTCCAGTCACTGACTGAGATTCAATCCCGGTCACTGACTGCGATTCAATCCCAGTCACTGACTGAGATTCAATTCAAGTCACTGACTGAGGTTCAATCCCAGTCACTGACTGAGGTTCAATCCCAGTCACTGATTGAGATTCAATCCCCGTGACTGAATTAGTTGTAGTCTCAGACATTGACAGAGGTTCAATCCCTGTCACTGACTGAGATTCAATCCCTGTCACTGACTGAGGTTCAATCGCTGTCACTGAATGAATTTCTATACCGGTCACTGACTGAGATTCAATCACTGTCACTGACTGAGATTCAATTCCAGTCACTGATTGAGATTCAATCCCTGTCACTGACTGAGGTTCAATCGCTGTCACTAACTGAGATGCAATTACTAACACTGACTGAGATTCAATCCCTGGCACTGACTGAGATTCACTTCCTGTCACTGATTGAGATTCAATGCCTGTCACTGACTGAGGGTCAATTCCTGTCACTATTTGAGGCGCAATCCCTGTCACTGACTGAGATTCAATCCCTGTCACTGATTGAGATTCAATCCCTGTCACTGACTGAGGTTCAATCCCTGTCACTGACTGAGATTCAATTCCTGTCACTGACTGAGATTCAACCCTTGTCACTGACTGCGATTCAATCCCAGACACTGACTGAGGTTCAATCCCAGTCACTGATTGGGATTCAATCCCTGTCACTGAATTAGGTGTAGTCTCAGACATTGACAGAGGTTCAATCCCTGTCACTGACTGAGATTCAAACCCTGTCACTGACTGAGGTTCAATCGCTGTCACTGAATGAATTTCTATACCTGTCACTGACTGAGATTCAATCACTGTCACTGACTGAGATTCAATTCCAGTCACTGATTGAGATTCAATCCCTGTCACTGACTGAGGTTCAATCCCTGTCACTAACTGAGATGCAATTACTACCACTGACTGAGATTCAATCCCTGGCACTGACTGAGATTCACTTCCTGTCACTGATTGAGATTCAATCCCTGTCACTGACTGAGGGACAAGTCCTGTCACTATTTGAGGCGCAATCCCTGTTTCTGACTGAGATTCAATATCTGTCGCTGACTGAGGCTCAATCCATGTTACTGATTGAGGTTCAAACCTGTAACTGCCTGAGGTTTAATCCCTGTCACTGATTGAGATTCAATCCCTGTCATTGACTGAGATTCAATCCCAGTCACTGACTAAGGTTCTATCCCTGTCACTGAATGAGATTAAAGTCCTGTCACTTACTGAGATTCAGTCCCTGTCACTGACTGAGATACAATCCCAGTCACTGACTGAGATTCAATCCATGTCACTGAAAGAGATTCAATCGCTGTCACTGACTGAAGTTCAATCACTGTCACTGACTGAGATTCAATTCCAGTCACTGATTGAGATTCAGTACCTGTCACTGTCTGAGATTCAATCCCTGTCACTGAATGAGATTCAATCCCTGTCACTGACTGAGATTCAATCCCTGTCACTGAATGAGGTTCAATGCCTGTCACTGACTGAATCTCTATACCTGTCACTGACTGTCATTCAATCCCTGTCACTGATTGAGATTCAATCCCTGTCACTGACTGATGTTCAATCCCTGTCACTAACTGAGATGCAATTCCTGGAACTGACTGAGATTCACTTCCTTTCACTGACAGAGATTCAATCCCTGGCACTGACTGAGATTCACTTCCTGTCACTGAATGAGATTCAATCCCAGTCACTGACTGAGGTTCAATCCCTGTCACTGATTGAGATTCAATCCCTGTCACTGACTGAGGTTCAATCCCTGTAACTGACAGAGATTCAATTCCAGTCACTGACTGAGATTCAATCCCTGTCACTGACTGCGATTCAATCCCAGTCACTGACTGAGATTCAATTCAAGTCACTGACTGAGATTCAATCCCTGTCACTGACTGAGATTCAATCCTTGTCACTGACTAAGGTTCAATCCCTGTCACTGAATGAGATTAAAGTCCTGTCACTTACTGAGAGTCAGTCCCTGTCACTGACTGAGATACAATCCCTGTCACTGACTGAGGTTCAATCTGTGTCACTGACTGAGATTCAATCCCTGTCATTGACTGAGGTACATTCCCTCTCACTAACTGAGATTTAATCCCTGTCACTGACTGAGGTTCAATCCCTGTTACAGACTGAGATTCAATCCCTGTCAGTGACTGATGGTAAATCCCTATCACTGACGGTGGATCATTCCCTGTCTCTGACTGAGGGTCAATCACTGTCACTGAATGAGTGTCAATCCCTGTCACTTACTGAGATTGCATTCCTATCACTGTCTGAGGGTCAATCCCTGTCACTGACTTATGTTCAATCCCTGTCACTTACTGAGGTTCAATCCCTGTCACTGACTGAGGTTCAATCCCTGTCACTGCCTGATATTCATTCACTGTCACTGACTGAGGTTCAATCCCTGTCACTGGCTGAGATTCAATCCCTGTCACTGAAAAGGCGAAATCCCTGTCACTGACTGAGATTCATTCCGTGTCACTGACTGAAGTTCAATCCCTGTCACAGACTGAGATTCAATCCAATTCATTGATTGAGGTTCAATCCCTGTCACTGACTGAGGGACAATCCCTGACACATACTGAGGCTCAATCCGTGTCACTGACTGAGGCTCAGTCCCTGTCACTGACTGAGATTCAATCCATGTCACTGTCTGAGGGTCAATCCCAGGCACTGACTGTGATTGAATCCCTGTCAATAACTGAGATTCAATCCCTGTCACTGACTAAGGTTCAATCACAGTCACCGACTGTGGTTCAATGCCTGTCACAGACTGAGATTCAATCCCAATCACTGACGGAGGTTCAATATCTGTCACAGACTGAGATTCAATCCCTGTCACTGATTGAGGTTCAATCCCTGTCACTGACGGAGGATCAATCCCTGTCACTGACTGAGCTCAATCCCTGTCACTGACTGAGATTCAATCCCTGTCACAGACTGAGGGTCAATCCCTGTCACTGACGGAGGATCAATCCCTGTCACTGACTGAGCTCAATCCCTGTCACTGACTGAGGTTCAATCCCTGTCACTGACTTAATGTTCAATCCCTGTCACTGACGGAGTTTCAATCCCTGTCACTGACTGAGATTCAATCCCTGTCACTGAGTGAGGCTCAATCCCTGTCACTAACTGAGATTCAATCCCTTTCACTAACTGAGTTTCAATCCTTGTCACTGACGGAGGTTCAATCCCTGTCACTGATTGAGATTCACTCCCTGTCACTGACTGAGGTTCAATCCCTGTCACTATCTGAGATTCCATCCCTGACACTGACTGACATTCAATCCCTGTCACTGACAGAGATACAATCCCTGTAACTGACTGTGGGTCAATCCCTGTCACAGACTGAGGTTCAATCCCTGTCACAGACTGAGATTCAGTCCCTGTCACTGTCTGATATTCGATCCCTGTCACTGACTAAGGTTTAATCACTGTCACTGACGGAGGTTCAATCCCTGTAACTGATTGAGATTCAATCCCTGTCACTGTCGGAGTTTCAATCCCTGTCATTGACTGAGATTCAATCCTTGTTACTAATTGAGATTCAATCCCAGTCACTGACTGACATTCAATCCCTGTCACTGACTGAGGTTCAATCCCGGTCACTTACTGAGGCTCAATCCCTGTCACTGACTGAGGCTCAATCCCTGTCACTAACTGAGACTCAATCCCTTTCACTAACTGAGATTCAATCCCTGTCACTGACTGAGATTCATTCCCTGTCACTGTCTGACGGTCAATCCCTGTCACTGACTGAGGGTAAATTTCTGTCACTGACTGAGGGTCAATCCCTGTCACTGACTGAGGTTCAATCCCTGTCAGTTACTGAGGCTCAATCCCTGTCACTGACTGAGGCTCGATCCCTGTCACTGACTGTGATTCAATCCCTGTCACTGACTGAGATTCAATCCCATTCACTAACTGCGTTTCAATCTCAGTCAATGTCTGAGCGACAGTCCCTGTCACTGACTGTGATTCAATCCCAGTCATTGACAGGGTCAATCCCTGTCACAGACTGAGATTCAATCCCTGTCACAGACTGAGGGTCAATCCCTGTCACTGACGGAGGATCAATCCCTGTCACTGACTGAGCTCAATCCCTGTCACTGACTGAGGTTCAATCCCTGTCACTGACTTAATGTTCAATCCCTGTCACTGACGGAGTTTCAATCCCTGTCACTGACAGAGATTCAATCCCTGTCACTGAGTGAGGCTCAATCCCTGTCACTAACTGAGATTCAATCCCTTTCACTAACTGAGGTTCAATCCCTGTCACTGACGGAGGTTCAATCCCTGTCACTGATTGAGATTCACTCCCTGTCACTGACTGAGGTTCAATCCCAGTGACTGACTGAGATTCAATCCGTGTCACTAAGTGAGATTCAATCCCTGTCACTGACTGAGATTCAATCCCTGTCACTGTCTGAGGTTCAATCCCTGTCCCGGACTGAGATTCAATACCTGTCACTAACTGAGATTCAATCCCTGTCACTTACTGATGCTCAATCCCTGTCACTGACTGAGGCTCAATCCCTGTCACTGACAGATTTTCAATCCCTGTCACTGACTGAGGATCAATCCCTGTCACTGGCTGAGTTCAATCCCTGTCACTAACTGAGATGCAATTCCTGGAACTGACTGAGATTCACTTCCTTTCACTGACTGAGGGTCAATCCCGGTCACTGGCTAGGGTTCAATCACAGTCACTGACTGTGGTTCAATGCCTGTCACAGACTGAGATTCAATCCTTGTCACTGAATGAGGTTCATTCCCTGTCACTGATTGAGATTCAATCCCTGTCACTAACTGAGATGCAATTCCTGGAACTGACTGAGATTCACTTCCTTTCACTGACTGAGGGTCAATCCCGGTCACTGGCTAGGGTTCAATCACAGTCACTGACTGTGGTTCAATGCCTGTCACAGACTGAGATTCAATCCCTGTCACTGTCTGAGTTTCAAGCCCTGTCACTGACTTAATGTTCAATCCCTGTCACTGACGGAGGTTCAATCCCTGTCACTGATTGAGATTCAGTCCCTGTCACTGACTGAGGTTCATCCCTGTCACTGACTGAGATTCAATCCCTGTCACTAAGTGAGATTCAATCCCTGTCACTGACTGAGATTCAATCCCTGTCACGAAGTGAGATTCAATCCCTGTCACTGTCTGAGGTTCAATCCCAGTCACTGACTGACATTCAATCCCTGTCACTGACAGAGATACAATCCCTGTCACTGACTGAGGGTCAATCCATGTCACTGACTGAAGTTCAATCCCTGTCACTTACTGAGGATCAATCCCTGTCACTGACTCAGATTCAATCCCTGTCACTGTCTGAGGGTAAATCCCTGTCACTGACTGAGGGTCAATCCCTGTCACTGACTGAGGTTCAATCCCTGTCAGTTACTGAGGCTCAATCCCTGTCACTGACTGAGGCTCGATCCCTGTCACTGACTGTGATTCAATCCCTGTCACTGACTGAGATTCAATCCCATTCACTAACTGCGTTTCAATCCCAGTCAATGTCTGAGCGACAGTCCCTGTCACTGACTGTGATTCAATCCCAGTCATTGACAGGGTCAATCCCTGTCACAGACTGAGATTCAATCCCTGTCACAGACTGAGGGTCAATCCCTGTCACTGACGGAGGATCAATCCCTGTCACTGACTGAGCTCAATCCCTGTCACTGACTGAGGTTCAATCCCTGTCACTGACTTAATGTTCAATCCCTGTCACTGACGGAGTTTCAATCCCTGTCACTGACAGAGATTCAATCCCTGTCACTGAGTGAGGCTCAATCCCTGTCACTAACTGAGATTCAATCCCTTTCACTAACTGAGGTTCAATCCCTGTCACTGACGGAGGTTCAATCCCTGTCACTGATTGAGATTCACTCCCTGTCACTGACTGAGGTTCAATCCCAGTCACTGACTGAGATTCAATCCGTGTCACTAAGTGAGATTCAATCCCTGTCACTGACTGAGAGTCAATCCCTGTCACTGTCTGAGGTTCAATCCCTGTCCCGGACTGAGATTCAATACCTGTCACTAACTGAGATTCAAACCCTGTCACTTACTGATGCTCAATCCCTGTCACTGACTGATTTTCAATCCCTGTCACTGACTGAGGATCAATCCCTGTCACTGACTGAAGTTCAATCCCTGTCACTGACTGAGATTCAATCCCTGTCACTGAATGAGGTTCAATCCCTGTCACTGATTGAGATTCAATCCCTGTCACTAACTGAGATGCAATTCCTGGAACTGACTGAGATTCACTTCCTTTCACTGACTGAGGGTCAATCCCGGTCACTGGCTAGGGTTCAATCACAGTCACTGACTGTGGTTCAATGCCTGTCACAGACTGAGATTCAATCCCTGTCACTGTCTGAGTTTCAAGCCCTGTCACTGACTTAATGTCCAATCCCTGTCACTGACGGAGGTTCAATCCCTGTCACTGATTGAGATTCAATCCCTGTCACTGACTGAGGTTCATCCCTGTCACTGACTGAGATTCAATCCCTGTCACTAAGTGAGATTCAATGCCTGTCACTGACTGAGATTCAATCCCTGTCACTAAGTGAGATTCAATCCCTGTCACTGTCTGAGGTTCAATCCCAGTCACTGACTGACATTCAATCCCTGTCACTGACAGAGATACAATCCCTGTCACTGACTGAGGGTCAATCCATGTCACTGACTGAAGCTCAATCCCTGTCACTTACTGAGGATCAATCCCTGTCACTGTCTGAGATTCAATTCCTGTCACTGACTGAGGTTCAATCCCTGTCACGGACTAATATTCATTCTGTGTCACTGACTGTGGGTCAATCCATGTCACAGACTGAGATTCAATCCCAGTCACTTACGGAGGCTCAATCCCTGTCACTGACTAAGGTTCAATCCCAGTCACTGACGGAGTTTCAATCCCTGTCACTGACTAAGGGTCAATCCCGGTCAGTATGAAGGATCAATCCCTGCCACAGACTGAGATTCAATCCCTGTCACTGACTGAGATTCAATCCCTGTCACAGACGGAGGTTCAATCCCTGTCACTGATTAAGATTCAATTCCTGTCACTGTCGTAGTTTCAATCCCTGTCACTGACTGAGGTTCAATCCCAGTCACTGACTGAGGCTCAATCCCTGTCACTGACTGAGATTCAATCCCTGTCACTGACTGAGGCTCAATTCCTGTCACTGACTGAGCTTCAATCCCTGTCACTTACTGAGGCTCAATCCCTGTCACTGACTGAGATACAATCCCTGTCAGAGACTGCGATTCAATCCTAGTCACTGACTGATATTCAATCCCTGTCACTAACTGAGATTCATTCCCTGTCACTGTCGTTGGTTCAATCCCTGTCACTGATTGAGGTTCAATCCCTGTCACAGACTGAGATACAATCCCTGTCACTGAATGAGGTTCAATCCCTGTCACTGATTGAGATTCAATCCCTGTCACTAACTGAGATGCAATTCCTGGAACTGACTGAGATTCACTTCCTTTCACTGACTGAGGGTCAGTCCCGGTCACTGGCTAGGGTTCAATCACAGTCACTGACTGTGGTTCAATGCCTGTCACAGACTGAGATTCAATCCCTGTCACTGTCTGAGTTTCAAGCCCTGTCACTGACTTAATGTCCAATCCCTGTCACTGACGGAGGTTCAATCCCTGTCACTGATTGAGATTCAATCCCTGTCACTGACTGAGGTTCATCCCTGTCACTGACTGAGATTCAATCCCTGTCACTAAGTGAGATTCAATGCCTGTCACTGACTGAGATTCAATCCCTGTCACTGATGGAGGTTCAATCCCTGTCACTGATTGAGATTCAATCCCTGTCACTGTCTGAGGTTCAATCCTAGTCACTGACTGACATTCAATCCCTGTCACTGACAGAGATACAATCCCTGTCACTGACTGAGGGTCAATCCATGTCACTGACTGAAGCTCAATCCCTGTCACTTACTGAGGATCAATCCCAGTCACTGTCTGAGATTCAATTCCTGTCACTGACTGAGGTTCAATCCCTGTCACGGACTAATATTCATTCTGTGTCACTGACTGTGGGTCAATCCCTGTCACAGACTGAGATTCAATCCCAGTCACTTACGGAGGCTCAATCCCTGTCACTGACTAAGGTTCAATCCCAGTCACTGACGGAGATTCAATCCCTGTCACTGACTAAGGGTCAATCCCGGTCAGTGATGAAGGATCAATCCCTGCCACAGACTGAGGTTCAATCCCTGTCACAGACTGAGATTCAATCCCTGTCACTGACTGAGATTCAATCCCTGTCACAGACGGAGGTTCAATCCCTGTCACTGATTAAGATTCAATTCCTGTCACTGTCGGAGTTTCAATCCCTGTCACTGACTGAGGTTCAATCCCAGTCACTGACTGAGGCTCAATCCCTGTCACTGACTGAGATTCAATCCCTGTCACTGACTGAGGCTCAATTCCTGTCACTGACTGAGCTTCAATCCCTGTCACTTACTGAGGCTCAATCCCTGTCACTGACTGAGATACAATCCCTGTCAGAGACTGCGATTCAATCCTAGTCACTGACTTATATTCAATCCCTGTCACTGACTGAGATTCATTCCCTGTCACTGTCGTTGGTTCAATCCCTGTCACTGATTGAGGTTCAATCCCTGTCACAGACTGAGATACAATCCCTGTCACTGAATGAGGTTCAATCCTAGTTACTGACTGATATTCAATCCCTGTCACTAACTGAGATGCAATTCCTGGAACTGACTGAGATTCACTTCCTTTCACTGACTGAGGGTCAGTCCCGGTCACTGGCTAGGGTTCAATCACAGTCACTGACTGTGGTTCAATGCCTGTCACAGACTGAGATTCAATCCCTGTCACTGTCTGAGTTTCAAGCCCTGTCACTGACTTAATGTTCAATCCCTGTCACTGACTGAGATACAATCCCTGTCAGAGACTGCGATTCAATCCTAGTCACTGACTGATATTCAATCCCTGTCACTAACTGAGATTCATTCCCTGTCACTGTCGTTGGTTCAATCCCTGTCACTGATTGAGGTTCAATCCCTGTCACAGACTGAGATACAATCCCTGTCACTGAATGAGGTTCAATCCCTGTCACTGATTGAGATTCAATCCCTGTCACTAACTGAGATGCAATTCCTGGAACTGACTGAGATTCACTTCCATTCACTGACTGAGGGTCAGTCCCGGTCACTGGCTAGGGTTCAATCACAGTCACTGACTGTGGTTCAATGCCTGTCACAAACTGAGATTCAATCCCTGTCACTGTCTGAGTTTCAAGCCCTGTCACTGACTTAATGTTCAATCCCTGTCACTGACGGAGGTTCAATCCCTGTCACTGATTGAGATTCAATCCCTGTCACTGACCGAGGTTCATCCCTGTCACTGACTGAGATTCAATCCCTGTCACTAAGTGAGATTCAATCCTTGTCACTGACTGAGATTCAATCCCTGTCACGAAGTGAGATTCAATCCCTGTCACTGTCTGAGGATCAATCCCAGTCACTGACTGACATTCAATCCCTGTCACTGACAGAGATACAATCCCTGTCACTGACTGAGGGTCAATCCATGTCACTGACTGAAGTTCAATCCCTGTCACTTACTGAGGATCAATCCCTGTCACTGACTCAGATTCAATCCCTGTCACTGTCTGAGGGTAAATCCCTGTCACTGACTGAGGGTCAATCCCTGTCACTGACTGAGGTTCAATCCCTGTCAGTTACTGAGGCTCAATCACTGTCACTGACTGAGGCTCGATCCCTGTCACTGACTGTGATTCAATCCCTGTCACTGACTGAGATTCAATCCCATTCACTAACTGCGTTTCAATCCCAGTCAATGTCTGAGCGACAGTCCCTGTCACTGACTGTGATTCAATCCCAGTCATTGACAGGGTCAATCCCTGTCACAGACTGAGATTCAATCCCTGTCACAGACTGAGGGTCAATCCCTGTCACTGACGGAGGATCAATCCCTGTCACTGACTGAGCTCAATCCCTGTCACTGACTGAGGTTCAATCCCTGACACTGACTTAATGTTCAATCCCTGTCACTGACGGAGTTTCAATCCCTGTCACTGACAGAGATTCAATCCCTGTCACTGAGTGAGGCTCAATCCCTGTCACTAACTGAGATTCAATCCCTTTCACTAACTGAGGTTCAATCCCTGTCACTGACGGTGGTTCAATCCCTGTCACTGATTGAGATTCACTCCCTGTCACTGACTGAGGTTCAATCCCAGTTACTGACTGAGATTCAATCCCTGTCACTAAGTGAGATTCAATCCCTGTCACTGACTGAAGTTCAATCCCTGTCACTGACTGAGATTCAATCCCTGTCACTGAATGAGGTTCAATCCCTGTCACTGATTGAGATTCAATCCCTGTCACTAACTGAGATGCAATTCCTGGAACTGACTGAGATTCACTTCCTTTCACTGACTGAGGGTCAATCCCGGTCACTGGCTAGGGTTCAATCACAGTCACTGACTGTGGTTCAATGCCTGTCACAGACTGAGATTCAATCCCTGTCACTGTCTGAGTTTCAAGCCCTGTCACTGACTTAATGTTCAATCCCTGTCACTGACGGAGGTTCAATCCCTGTCACTGATTGAGATTCAATCCCTGTCACTGACTGAGGTTCATCCCTGTCACTGACTGAGATTCAATCCCTGTCACTAAGTGAGATTCAATCCCTGTCACTAACTGAGATTCAATCCCTGTCACGAAGTGAGATTCAATACCTGTCACTGTCTGAGGTTCAATCCCAGTCACTGACTGACATGCAATCCCTGTCACTGACAGAGATACAATCCCTGTCACTGACTGAGGGTCAATCCATGTCACTGACTGGAGTTCAATCCCTGTCACTTACTGAGGATCAATCTCTGTCACTGACTCAGATTCAATCCCTGTCACTGTCTGAGGGTAAATTCCTGTCACTGACTGAGGGTCAATCCCTGTCACTGACTGAGGTTCAATCCCTGTCAGTTACTGAGGCTCAATCCCTGTCACTGACTGAGGCTCGATCCCTGTCACTGACTGTGATTCAATCACTGTCACTGACTGAGATTCAATCCCATTCACTACCTGCGTTTCAATCCCAGTCAATGTCTGAGCGACAGTCCCTGTCACTGACTGTGATTCAATCCCAGTCATTGACAGGGTCAATCCCTGTCACAGACTGAGATTCAATCCCTGTCACAGACTGAGGGTCAATCCCTGTCACTGACTGAGGTTCAATCCCTGTCACTGACTTAATGTTCAATCCCTGTCACTGACGGAGTTTCAATCCCTGTCACTGACAGAGATTCAATCCCTGTCACTGAGTGAGGCTCAATCCCTGTCACTAACTGAGATTCAAACCCCTTCACTAACTGAGGTTCAATCCCTGTCACTGACGGAGGTTCAATCCCTGTCACTGATTGAGATTCACTCCCTGTCACTGACTGAGGTTCAATCCCAGTCACTGACTGAGATTCAATCCCTGTCACTAAGTGAGATTCAATCCCTGTCACTGACTGAGATTCAATCCCTGTCACTGTCTGAGGTTCAATCCCTGTCCCGGACTGAGATTCAATACCTGTCACTAACTGAGATTCAATCCCTGTCACTTACTGATGCTCAATCCCTGTCACTGACTGAGGCTCAATCCGTGTCACTGACTGATTTTCAATCCCTGTCACTGACAGAGATACAATCCCTGTCACTGACTGAGGGTCAATCCATGTCACTGACTGAAGTTCAATCCCTGTCACTTACTGAGGATCAATCCCTGTCACTGACTCAGATTCAATCCCTGTCACTGTCTGAGGGTAAATCCCTGTCACTGACTGAGGATCAATCCCTGTCACTGACTGAGGTTCAATCCCTGTCAGTTACTGAGGCTCAATCCCTGTCACTGACTGAGGCTCGATCCCTGTCACTGACTGTGATTCAATCACTGTCACTGACTGAGATTCAATCCCATTCACTAACTGCGTTTCAATCCCAGTCAATGTCTGAGCGACAGTCCCTGTCACTGACTGTGATTCAATCCCAGTCATTGACAGGGTCAATCCCTGTCACAGACTGAGATTCAATCCCTGTCACAGACTGAGGATCAATCCCTGTCACAGACTGAGGGTCAATCCCTGTCACTGACGGAGGATCAATCCCTGTCACTGACTGAGCTCAATCCCTGTCACTGACTGAGGTTCAATCCCTGTCACTGACTTAATGTTCAATCCCTGTCACTGACAGAGAATCAATCCCTGTCACTGAGTGAGGCTCAATCCCTGTCACTAACTGAGATTCAAACCCCTTCACTAACTGAGGTTCAATCCCTGTCACTGACGGAGGTTCAATCTCTGTCACTGATTGAGATTCACTCCCTGTCACTGACTGAGGTTCAATCCCAGTCACTGACTGAGATTCAATCCCTGTCACTAAGTGAGATTCAATCCCTGTCACTGACTGAGATTCAATCCCTGTCACTGTCTGAGGTTCAATCCCTGTCCCGGACTGAGATTCAATACCTGTCACTAACTGAGATTCAATCCCTGTCACTTACTGATGCTCAATCCCTGTCACTGACTGAGGCTCAATCCCTGTCACTGACTGATTTTCAATCCCTGTCACTGACTGAGGATCAATCCCTGTCACTGACTGAAGTTCAATCCCTGTCACTGACTGAGATTCAATCCCTGTCACTGAATGAGGTTCAATCCCTGTCACTGATTGAGATTCAATCCCTGTCACTAACTGAGATGCAATTCCTGGAACTGACTGAGATTCACTTCCTTACACTGACTGAGGGTCAATCCCGGTCACTGGCTAGGGTTCAATCACAGTCACTGACTGTGGATCAATGCCTGTCACAGACTGAGATTCAATCCCTGTCACTGTCTGCGTTTCAAGCCCTGTCACTGACTTAATGTTCAATCCCTGTCACTGACGGAGGTTCAATCCCTGTCACTGATTGAGATTCAATCCCTGTCACTGACTGAGGTTCATCCCTGTCACTGACTGAGATTCAATCCCTGTCACTAAGTGAGATTCAATGCCTGTCACTGACTGAGATTCAATCCCTGTCACTAAGTGAAATTCAATCCCTGTCACTGTCTGAGGTTCAATCCCAGTCACTGACTGACATTCAATCCCTGTCACTGACAGAGATACAATCCCTGTCACTGACTGAGGGTCAATCCATGTCACTGACTGAAGTTCAATCCCTGTCACTTACTGAGGATCAATCCCTGTCACTGACTCAGATTCAATCCCTGTCACTGTCTGAGATTCAATTCCTGTCACTGACTGAGGTTCAATCCCTGTCACGGACTAATATTCATTCTGTGTCACTGACTGTGGGTCAATCCCTGTCACAGACTGAGATTCAATCCCAGTCACTTACGGAGGCTCAATCCCTGTCACTGACTAAGGTTCAATCCCAGTCACTGACGGAGATTCAATCCCTGTCACTGACTAAGGGTCAATCCCGGTCAGTGATGGAGGATCAATCCCTGCCACAGACTGAGGTTCAATCCCTGTCACAGACTGAGATTCAATCCCTGTCACTGACTGAGATTCAATCCCTGTCACGGACGGAGGTTCAATCCCTGTCACTGATTAAGATTCAATTCCTGTCACTGTCGGAGTTTCAATCCCTGTCACTGACTGAGATTCAATCCCTGTCACTGACTGAGGCTCAATTCCTGTCACTGACTGAGATTCAATCCCTGTCACTGACTGAGGCTCAATCCCTGTCACTGACTAAGACTCAATCCCTGTCACTGACTGAGTGTCAATCCCTGTCACTGACTGAGGTTCAATCCCTGTCACTGACTTAATTTACAATCCCTGTCACTGACGGAGGTTCAATCCCTGTCACTGACTGAGATTCAATCCCTGTCACTGAGTGAGGCTCAATCCGTGTCACTAACTGAGATTCAATCCCTTTCACTAATTGAGGATCAATCCCAGTCACTGTCTGAGGGTCAATCCCTGTCACTGACTGAGATTCATTTGCTCTCACTAACTAAAAATCAATCCCTGACACCGACAAAGGCTCAATCCCTGTCATTGACTGAGATTCAATCCCTGTCACTGACTGAGGTTCAATCCCTGTCACAGACTGAGATTCAATCGACGTCATTGATTGTGGTTCAATCCCTGTCACTGGCTGAGATTCACTTCCTGTCACTGACTGAGGTTCATTCCCTGTCACTGACGGAGTTTCAATCCCTGTCACTGACTGAGGGACAATCCCTGTCACATACTGAGGCTCAATCCGTGTCACTGACTGAGATTCAATCACTGCCACTGACTGAGATTCAATTCCTGTCACTGACTGAGGTTCAATCCCTCTCACTGACTGAGATTCAATCCCTGTCACTGACTGAGGGTCAATCCCTGTCACTGACTGAGGTTCAATCCCTGTCACTGACTTAATGTTCAATCCCTGTCACTGAGAGAGGTTCAATCCCTGTCAATGACTGAGATTCAATCCCTGTCACTGAGTGAGGCTCAATCCCTGTCACGAACTGAGATTCAATCCCTTTCACTGACTGAGGTTCAATCCCTGTCACTGACTTAATGTTCAATCCCTGTCACTGAGAGAGGTTCAATCCCTGTCAATGACTGAGTCTCAATCCCTGTCACTGACTGCGGCTCAATCCCTGTCACTAACTGAGATTCAATCCCTGTCACTGACTGAGGTTCAATCCCTGTCACTTACTGAGTCTCAATCCCTGTCACTGACTGAGGTTCAATCCCTGTCACTGACTGAGATTCAATCCCTGTCACTAAGTGAGATTCAATCCCTGTCACTGACTGAGATTCAATCCCTGTCACTGACTGAGGGTAAATCCCTGTCACTGACTGAGGTTCAATCCCTGTGACTGACTTAATGTTCAATCCCTGTCACTGAGAGAGGTTCAATCCCTGTCACTGACTGAGGCTCAATCCCTGTCACTGATTGAGGTTCAATCCCTGTCACATACTGAGGCTCAATCCCTGTCACTGACTGAGGCTCAATCCCTGTCACTAACTGAGATTCAATCCCTGTCACTGACTGAGATTCATTCCCTGTCACTGTCTGAGGGTCAATCCCTGTCACTGACTGAGATTCAATCCCTGTCACTAAGTGAGATTCAATACCTGTCACTAGCTGAGATTCAATCCCTGTCACTTACTGAGTCTCAGTCCCTGTCACTGACTGAGGCTCAATCCCTGTCACTGACTGAGATTCAATCCCTGTCACAGACTGAGGTTCAATCCCTGTCACAGACTGAGATTCAGTCCCTGTCACTCTCTGATGTTCGATCCCTGTCACTGACTAAGGTATAATCCCTATCACTGTCTGAGTTTTAAGCCCTGTCACTGACTGAGGTTCAATCCCAGTCACTGATGGTGGTTCAATCCCTGTCACTGACTGAGATACAATCATTGTCACGAATTGAAATTCAATCCCTGTCACTGACTGAGATTGATTCCCTGTCACTATCTGAGGGTCAATCCCAGTCACTGACTGAGATTCAATCCCTGTCACTGACTGAGGTTCAATCCCTGTCACTTACTGAGGCTCAATCCCTGTCACTGACTGAGGCTCAATCACTGTCACTGACTGAGATTCAATCCCTGTCACTGACTGAGGCTCAATCCCTGTCACTAACTAAGATTCAATCCCTTTCACTAATTGAGATTCAATCCCAGTCAATGTCTGAGGGTCAGTCCCAGTCACTGACTGAGATTTAATCTCAGTCATTGACAGGTTCAAACCCTGTCACAGACTGAGATTCAATCCTGTCACTGAGTGAGATTCAATCCCTGTCACTGGCTGATATTCAATCCCTGTCACTTACTGAGGGTCACTCCCTGTCACTGACGGAGGATCAATCCGGCACGGTGGCACAGTGGTTAGCACTGCTGCCTCACAGCGCCTGAGACCCGGGTTCAATTCCCGCCTCAGGCGACTGACTGTGTGGAGTTTGCACGTTCTCCCCGTGTCTGCGTGGTTTTCCGCCGGTTGCTCCGGTTTCCTCCCACAGTCCAAAAGATGTGCAGGGTCAGGTGAATTGGCCATGCTAAATTGCCCGTAGTGTTAGGTAAGGGGTAAATGTAGGGGTATGGGTGGGTTTCGCTTCGGCGCGTCGGTGTGGACTTGTTGGGCCGTAGGGCCTGTTTCCACACTGTAATCTAATCCAATCTAATCTAATCTAATCCCTGTCTCTGACTGAGGGTCAATCCCTGTCACTAACTGAGATTCAATCCCTGTCCCTGACTGAGATTCAATCTGTCTCACTGTCTGAGGTTCAATCCCAGTCACTGACTGAGATTCAATCCCTGTTACTAACTGAGATTCAATCCCTGTCACTGTCTGAGGGTCAATCCCTGTCACTGACTGAGATTCATTTGCTGCCACTAACTGAAAATCAATCCCTGACACCGACAAAGGCTCAATCCCTGTCACTGACTGAGATTCAATCGACGTCATTGATTGTGGTTCAATCCCTGTCACTGGCTGAGATTCACTTCCTGTCACTGACTGAGGTTCAATCCCTGTCACTGACGGAGTTTCAATCCCTGTCACTGACTGAGGGACAATCCCTGTCACATACTGAGGCTCAATCCGTGTCACTGTCTGAGGGTCAATGCCAGTCACTGTCTGAGGGTCAATCCCTGTCACTGACTGAGAGTCAATCCCTGTCACTAAGTGAGAATCAATCCCTGTCACTGACTGAGATTCAATCCCTGTCACTGTCTGAGGTTCAATCCCAGTCACTGACTGAGATTCAATCCCTGTTACTAACTGAGATTCAATCCCTGTCACTTACTGTGTCTCAATCCCTGTCACTGACTGAGGTTCAATCCCTGTCACTGACTGAGATTCAATCCCTGTCACTAAGTGAGATTCAATCCCTGTCACTGACTGAGATTCAATCACTGTCACTGTCTGAGGTTCAATCCCAGTCACTGACTGACATTCAATCCCTGTCACTGACAGAGATATAATCCCTATCACTGACTGAGGGTCAATCCATGTCACTGACTGAAGTTCAATCCCTGTCACTTACTGAGGATCAATCCCTGTCACTGACTGAGGTTCAAACCCTGTCACTGTCTGAGATTCAATTCCTGTCACTGACTGAGGTTCAATCCCTGTCACTGACGGTGTTTCTATCCCTTTCACTGACTGAGGGACAATCCCTGTCACATACTGAGGCTCAATCCGTGTCACTGACTGAGATTCAATCCATGTCACTGTCTGAAGATCAATGCCAGTCACTGACTGTGATTGAATCCCTGTCACTAACTGAGATTCAATCCCTGTCACTTACTTAGGTTCAATGCCTGTCACAGACTGAGATTCAATCACTGTCACTGACTAAGGTTCAATCTGTGTCAGTGACTTAATGTTCAATCACTGTCACTAACTGAGATTCTATCCCTGTCACTGACAGAAGTTCAATCCCTCTCACTGACTGAGATTCAATCCCTGTCACTGACTGAGGGTCAATCCCTGTCACTGACTGAGGTTCAATCCCTGTCACTGACTTAATGTTCAATCCCTGTCACTGAGAGAGGTTCAATCCCTGTCAATGACTGAGATTCAATCCCTGTCACTGAGTGAGGCTCAATCCCTGTCACGAACTGAGATTCAATCCCTTTCACTAACTGAGGTTCAATCCCAGTCACTGACTGAGGCTTAATCCCTGTCACTGATTGAGGTACAAGTCCTGTCACATACTGAGGATCAATCCCTGTCACTGACTGAGGCTTAATCCCTGTCACTGACTGAGATTCAATCCCTGTCACTGAATGAGGCTCAATCCCTGTCACTAACTGAGATTCAATCCCTGTCACTGACTGAGGTTCAATCCCAGTCACTGTCTGAGGGTCAATCCCTGTCACTGACTGAGATTCAATCCATGTCACTAAGTGATATTCAATCCCTGTCACTGACTGAGATTCAATCCCTGTCACTGTCTGAGGTTCAATCCCAATCACTGACTGTGATTCAATACCTGTCACTAACTGATATTCAATCCCTGTCACTTGGTGAGTCTCAGTCCCTGTCACTGACTGAGGGTCAATCCCGGTCACTGACTGAGATTCAATCCCTGTCACTGACTGAGGTTCAATCCCTGTCACAGATTGAGATTCAGTCCCTGTCACTGTCTGATATTCGATCCCTGTCACTGACTAAGGTTTAATCCCTGTCACTGACGGAGGTTCAATCCCTGTCACTGATTAAGAATCAATTCCTATCACTGTCTGAGTTTCAAGCCCTGTCACTGACTGAGGTTCAATCCCAGTCACAGATGGTGGTTCAATCCCTGTCACTGACTGAGATTCAATCCTTGTAACGAATTGAAATTCAATCCCTGTCCCTGACTGAGATTGATTCCCTGTCACTGACTGAGGGTCAATCCCAGTCACTGAACATGTTTCAGTCCCTGTCACTGACTGAGGTTCAATCCCTGTCACTTACTGAGGCTCAATCCCTGTCACTGACTGAGGCTCAATCCCTGTCACTGACTGAGATTCAATCCCTTTCACTAACTGAGATTCATTCCCTGTCACTGTCTGACGGTCAATCCCTGTCACTGACTGAGGGTCAATCCCTGTCACTGACTGAGGTTCAATCCCTGTCACTTACTGAGGCTCAATCCCTGTCACTGACTGAGGCTCAATCCCTGTCACTGACTGTGATTCAATCCCTGTCACTGACTGAGATTCAATCCCTGTCACTGACTGAGGTTCAATCCCTGTCACAGATTGAGATTCAGTCCCTGTCACTGTCTGATATTCGAACCCTGTCACTGACTAAGGTTTAATCCCTGTCACTGACGGAGGTTCAATCCCTGTCACTGATTAAGAATCAATTCCTATCACTGTCTGAGTTTCAAGCCCTGTCACTGACTGAGGTTCAATCCCAGTCACTGATGGTGGTTCAATCCCTGTCACTGACTGAGATTCAATCCTTGTTACGAATTGAAATTCAATCCCTGTCACTGACTGAGATTGATTCCCTGTCACTGTCTGAGGGTCAATTCCAGTCACTGACTGAGATTCAATCCCTGTCACTGACTGAGGTTCAATCCCTGTCACTTACAGAGGCTCAATCCCTGTCACTGACTGAGGCTCAATCCCTGTCACTGACTGAGATTCAATCCCTGTCACTGACTGAGGCTCAATCCCTGTCACGAACTGAGATTCAATCCCTTTCACTAACTGAGATTCATTCCCTGTCACTGTCTGACGGTCAATCCCTGTCACTGACTGAGGGTCAATCCCTGTCACTGACTGACGTTCAATACCTGTCACTTACTGAGGCTCAATCCCTGTCACTGACTGAGGCTCAATCCCTGTCACTGACTGTGATTCAATCCCTGTCACTGAATGAGATTCAATCACTGTCACTGACTGAGGTTCAATACCTGTCACTGACTGAGATTCAATCCCTGTCACTTACTGAGGCTCAATCCCTGTCACTGACTGAGGCTCAATCCCTGTCACTGACTGTGATTCAATCCCTGTCACTGACTGAGATTCAATCCCTGTCACTGTCTGAGGTTCAAACCCTGTCACTGACTGAGATTCAATCACTGTCACTAAGTGAGATTCAATCCCTGTCACTGACTGAGATTCAATCCCTGTCACTGACTGAGATTCAATCCCTGTCACTGACTGAGGCTCAATCCCTGTCACTAACTGAGATTCAATCCCTTTCACTAACTGAGATTCAATCCCAGTCAATGTCTGAGGGTCAGTCCCTGTCACTGACTGAGATTCAACCTCAGTCATTGACAGTTTCAATCCCTGTCACTGACTGAGATTCAATCCCTGTCACTAAGTGAGATTCAATCCCTGTCACTGACTGAGATTCAATCCCTGTCACTGTCTGAGGTTCTATCCCAATCACTGACTGTGATTCAATACCTGTCACTAACTGAGATTCAATCCCTGTCACTTAGTGAGTCTCAGTCCCTGTCACTGACTGAGGGTCAATCCCTGTCACTGACTGAGATTCAAACCCTGTCACTGACTGAGGTTCAATCCCTGTCACAGACTGAGATTCAGTCCCTGTCACTGTCTGATATTCGAACCCTGTCACTGACTAAGGTTTAATCCCTGTCACTGACGGAGGTTCAATCCCTGTCACTGATTAAGAATCAATTCCTATCACTGTCTGAGTTTCAAGCCCTGTCACTGACTGAGGTTCAATCCCAGTCACTGATGGTGGTTCAAGCCCTGTCACTGACTGAGATTCAATCCTTGTTACGAATTGAAATTCAATCCCTGTCACTGACTGAGATTGATTCCCTGTCACTGTCTGAGGGTCAATCCCAGTCACTGACTGAGATTCAATCCCTGTCACTGACTGAGGTTCAATCCCTGTCACTTACAGAGGCTCAATCCCTGTCACTGACTGAGGCTCAATCCCTGTCACTGACTGAGATTCAATCCCTGTCACTGACTGAGGCTCAATCCCTGTCACGAACTGAGATTCAATCCCTTTCACTAACTGAGATTCATTCCCTGTCACTGTCTGAGTTTCAAGCCCTGTCACTGACTGAGGTTCAATCCCAGTCACTGATGGTGGTTCAATCCCTGTCACTGACTGAGATTCAATCCTTGTTACGAATTGAAATTCAATCCCTGTCACTGACTGAGATTGATTCCCTGTCACTGTCTGATGGTCAATTCCAGTCACTGACTGAGATTCAATCCCTGTCACTGACTGAGGTTCAATCCCTGTCACTTACAGAGGCTCAATCCCTGTCACTGACTGAGGCTCAATCCCTGTCACTGACTGAGATTCAATCCCTGTCACTGACTGAGGCTCAATCCCTGTCACGAACTGAGATTCAATCCCATTCACTAACTGAGATTCATTCCCTGTCACTGTCTGACGGTCAATCCCTGTCACTGACTGAGGGGCAATCCCTGTCACTGACTGACGTTCATTATCTGTCACTTACTGAGGCTCAATCCCTGTCACTGACTGAGGCTCAATCCCTGTCACTGACTGTGATTCAATCCGTGTGACTGACTGAGATTCAATCACTGTCACTGACTGAGGTTCAATCCCTGTCACTGACTGAGATTCAATCCCTGTCACTAAGTGAGATTCAATCCCTGTCACTGACTGAGATTCAATCCCTGTCAATTACTGAGGCTCAATCCCTGTCACTGACTGAGGCTCAATCCCTGTCACTGACTGTGATTCAATCCCTGTCACTGACTGAGATTCAATCCCTGTCACTGACTGAGGTTCAATCCCTGTCACTGACTGAGATTCAATCCCTGTCACTAAGTGAGATTCAATCCCTGTCACTGACTGAGATTCAATCCCTGTCACTGACTGAGATTCAATCCCTGTCACTGACTGAGGCTCAATCCCTGTCACTAACTGAGATTCAATCCCTTTCACTAACTGAGATTCAATCCCAGTCAATGTCTGAGGGTCAGTCCCTGTCACTGACTGAGATTCAACCTCAGTCATTGACAGTTTCAATCCCTGTCACTGACTGAGATTCAATCCCTGTCACTAAGTGAGATTCAATCCCTGTCACTGACTGAGATTCAATCCCTGTCACTGTCTGAGGTTCTATCCCAATCACTGACTGTGATTCAATACCTGTCACTAACTGAGATTCAATCCCTGTCACTTAGTGAGTCTCAGTCCCTGTCACTGACTGAGGGTCAATCCCTGTCACTGACTGAGATTCAAACCCTGTCACTGACTGAGGTTCAATCCCTGTCACTGACTGAGATTCAGTCCCTGTCACTGTCTGATATTCGAACCCTGTCACTGACTAAGGTTTAATCCCTGTCACTGACGGAGGTTCAATCCCTGTCACTGATAAAGAATCAATTCCTATCACTGTCTGAGTTTCAAGCCCTGTCACTGACTGAGATTCAATCCTTGTTACGAATTGAAATTCAATCCCTGTCACTGACTGAGATTGATTCCCTGTCACTGTCTGAGGGTCAATCCCAGTCACTGACTGAGATTCAATCCCTGTCACTGACTGAGGTTCAATCCCTGTCACTTACAGAGGCTCAATCCCTGTCACTGACTGAGGCTCAATCCCTGTCACTGACTGAGATTCAATCCCTGTCACTGACTGAGGCTCAATCCCTGTCACGAACTGAGATTCAATCCCTTTCACTAACTGAGATTCATTCCCTGTCACTGTCTGACGGTCAATCCCTGTCACTGACTGAGGGTCAATCCCTGTCACTGACTGACGTTCAATACCTGTCACTTACTGAGGCTCAATCCCTGTCACTGACTGAGGTTCAATCCCTGTCACTGACTGTGATTCAATCCCTGTCACTGAATGAGATTCAATCCCTGTCACTGACTGAGGTTCAATCCCTGTCACTGACTGAGATTCAATCCCTGTCATTAAGTGAGATTCAATCCCTGTCACGCTCTGAGATTCAATCCCTGTCACTGACTGTGGCTCAATCCCTGTCACTAACTGAGATTCAATCCCTTTCACTAACTGAGGTTCAATCCCAGTCAATGTCTGAGGGTCAGTCCCTGTCACTGACTGAAATTCAACCTCAGTCATTGACAGGTTCAATCCCTGTCACTGACTGAGATTCAATCCCTGTCACTAAGTGAGATTCAATCCCTGTCACTGACTGAGATTCAATCCCTGTCACTGTCTGAGGTTCAATCCCAATCACTGACTGTGATTAAATACCTGTCACTAACTGAGATTCAATCCCTGTCACTTAGTGAATCTCAGTCCCTGTCACTGACTGAGGGTCAATCCCTGTCATTGACTGAGATTCAATCCCTGTCACTGACTGAGGTTCAATCCCTGTCACAGACTGAGGCTCAATCCCTGTCACTGACTGAGATTCAATCCCTGTCACTGACTGAGGCTCAATACCTGTCACGAACTGAGATTCAATCCCTTTCACTAACTGAGATTCATTCCCTGTCACTGTCTGACGGTCAATCCCTGTCACTGACTGAGGGACAATCCCTGTCACTGACTGAGGTTCAGTCCCTGTCACTGTCTGATATTCGATCCCTGTCACTGACTAAGATTTCATCC
The DNA here is from genome assembly GCF_037043375.1 of Chiloscyllium plagiosum. Classification (NCBI taxonomy): domain Eukaryota; kingdom Metazoa; phylum Chordata; class Chondrichthyes; order Orectolobiformes; family Hemiscylliidae; genus Chiloscyllium; species Chiloscyllium plagiosum. Next base: position 50,586,479 of record NW_028270182.1, on the reverse strand, counting down.
CTGTCACTGACGGAGGTTCAATCCCAGTCACAGATGGTGGTTCAATACCTGTCACTGACTGAGATTCAATCCTTGTAACGAATTGAAATTCAATCCCTGTCCCTGACTGAGATTGATTCCCTGTCACTGTCTGAGGGTCAATCCCAGTCACTGAACATGATTCAGTCCCTGTCACTGACTGAGGTTCAATCCCTGTCACTTACTGAGGCTCAATCCCTGTCACTGACTGAGGCTCAATCCCTGTCACTGACTGAGATTCAATCCCTGTCACTGACTGAGGCTCAATCCCTGTCACGAACTGAGATTCAATCCCTTTCACTAACTGAGATTCATTCCCTGTCACTGTCTAACGGTCAATCCCTGTCACTGACTGAGGGTCAATCCCTGTCACTGACTGACGTTCAATACCTGTCACTTACTGAGGCTCAATCCCTGTCACTGACTGAGGTTCAATCCCTGTCACTGACTGTGATTCAATCCCTGTCACTGAATGAGATTCAATCCCTGTCACTGACTGAGGTTCAATCCCTGTCACTGACTGAGATTCAATCCCTGTCATTAAGTGAGATTCAATCCCTGTCACTGACTGAGATTCAATCCCTGTCACTGACTGAGATTCAATCCCTGTCACTGACTGTGGCTCAATCCCTGTCACTAACTGAGATTCAATCCCTTTCACTAACTGAGGTTCAATCCCAGTCAATGTCTGAGGGTCAGTCCCTGTCACTGATTTAAATTCAACCTCAGTCATTGACAGGTTCAATCCCTGTCACTGACTGAGATTCAATCCCTGTCACTAAGTGAGATTCAATCCCTCTCACTGACTGAGATTCAATCCCTGTCACTGTCTGAGGTTCAATCCCAATCACTGACTGTGATTAAATACCTGTCACTAACTGAGATTCAATCCCTGTCACTTAGTGAGTCTCAGTCCCTGTCACTGACTGAGGGTCAATCCCTGTCACTGACTGAGATTCAAACCCTGTCACTGACTGAGGTTCAATCCCTGTCACAGACTGAGATTCAGTCCCTGTCACTGTCTGATATTCGAACCCTGTCACTGACTAAGGTTTAATCCCTGTCACTGACGGAGGTTCAATCCCTGTCACTGATTAAGAATCAATTCCTATCACTGTCTGAGTTTCAAGCCCTGTCACTGACTGAGGTTCAATCCCAGTCACTGATGGTGGTTCAAGCCCTGTCACTGACTGAGATTCAATCCTTGTTACGAATTGAAATTCAATCCCTGTCACTGACTGAGATTGATTCCCTGTCACTGTCTGAGGGTCAATCCCAGTCACTGACTGAGATTCAATCCCTGTCACTGACTGAGGTTCAATCCCTGTCACTTACAGAGGCTCAATCCCTGTCACTGACTGAGGCTCAATCCCTGTCACTGACTGAGATTCAATCCCTGTCACTGACTGAGGCTCAATCCCTGTCACGAACTGAGATTCAATCCCATTCACTAACTGAGATTCATTCCCTGTCACTGTCTGAGTTTCAAGCCCTGTCACTGACTGAGGTTCAATCCCAGTCACTGATGGTGGTTCAATCCCTGTCACTGACTGAGATTCAATCCTTGTTACGAATTGAAATTCAATCCCTGTCACTGACTGAGATTGATTCCCTGTCACTGTCTGATGGTCAATTCCAGTCACTGACTGAGATTCAATCCCTGTCACTGACTGAGGTTCAATCCCTGTCACTTACAGAGGCTCAATCCCTGTCACTGACTGAGGCTCAATCCCTGTCACTGACTGAGATTCAATCCCTGTCACTGACTGAGGCTCAATCCCTGTCACGAACTGAGATTCAATCCCTTTCACTAACTGAGATTCATTCCCTGTCACTGTCTGACGGTCAATCCCTGTCACTGACTGAGGGGCAATCCCTGTCACTGACTGACGTTCAATACCTGTCACTTACTGAGGCTCAATCCCTGTCACTGACTGAGGCTCAATCCCTGTCACTGACTGTGATTCAATCCGTGTGACTGACTGAGATTCAATCACTGTCACTGACTGAGGTTCAATCCCTGTCACTGACTGAGATTCAATCCCTGTCACTAAGTGAGATTCAATCCCTGTCACTGACTGAGATTCAATCCCTGTCACTTACTGAGGCTCAATCCCTGTCACTGACTGAGGCTCAATCCCTGTCACTGACTGTGATTCAATCCCTGTCACTGACTGAGGCTCAATCCCTGTCACTAACTGAGATTCAATCCCTTTCACTAACTGAGATTCAATCCCAGTCAATGTCTGAGCGTCAGTCCCTGTCACTGACTGAGATTCAACCTCAGTCATTGACAGTTTCAATCCCTGTCACTGACTGAGATTCAATCCCTGTCACTAAGTGAGATTCAATCCCTGTCACTGACTGAGATTCAATCCCTGTCACTGTCTGAGGTTCTATCCCAATCACTGACTGTGATTCAATACCTGTCACTGACTGAGATTCAATCCCTGTCACTTAGTGAGTCTCAGTCCCTGTCACTGACTGAGGGTCAATCCCTGTCACTGACTGAGATTCAAACCCTGTCACTGACTGAGGTTCAATCCCTGTCACTGACTGAGATTCAGTCCCTGTCACTGTCTGATATTCGAACCCTGTCACTGACTAAGGTTTAATCCCTGTCACTGACGGAGGTTCAATCCCTGTCACTGATTAAGAATCAATTCCTATCACTGTCTGAGTTTCAAGCCCTGTCACTGACTGAGATTCAATCCTTGTTACGAATTGAAATTCAATCCCTGTCACTGACTGAGATTGATTCCCTGTCACTGTCTGAGGGTCAATCCCAGTCACTGACTGAGATTCAATCCCTGTCACTGACTGAGGTTCAATCCCTGTCACTTACAGAGGCTCAATCCCTGTCACTGACTGAGGCTCAATCCCTGTCACTGACTGAGATTCAATCCCTGTCACTGACTGAGGCTCAATCCCTGTCACGAACTGAGATTCAATCCCTTTCACTAACTGAGATTCATTCCCTGTCACTGTCTGACGGTCAATCCCTGTCACTGACTGAGGGTCAATCCCTGTCACTGACTGACGTTCAATACCTGTCACTTACTGAGGCTCAATCCCTGTCACTGACTGAGGTTCAATCCCTGTCACTGACTGTGATTCAATCCCTGTCACTGAATGAGATTCAATCCCTGTCACTGACTGAGTTTCAATCCCTGTCACTGACTGAGATTCAATCCCTGTCATTAAGTGAGATTCAATCCCTGTCACTGACTGAGATTCAATCCCTGTCACTGACTGAGATTCAATCCCTGTCACTGACTGTGGCTCAATCCCTGTCACTAACTGAGATTCAATCCCTTTCACTAACTGAGGTTCAATCCCAGTCAATGTCTGAGGGTCAGTCCCTGTCACTGACTGAAATTCAACCTCAGTCATTGACAGGTTCAATCCCTGTCACTGACTGAGATTCAATCCCTGTCACTAAGTGAGATTCAATCCCTCTCACTGACTGAGATTCAATCCCTGTCACTGTCTGAGGTTCAATCCCAATCACTGACTGTGATTAAATACCTGTCACTAACTGAGATTCAATCCCTGTCACTTAGTGAATCTCAGTCCCTGTCACTGACTGAGGGTCAATCCCTGTCATTGACTGAGATTCAATCCCTGTCACTGACTGAGGTTCAATCCCTGTCACAGTCTGAGGCTCAATCCCTGTCACTGACTGAGATTCAATCCCTGTCACTGACTGAGGCTCAATACCTGTCACGAACTGAGATTCAATCCCTTTCACTAACTGAGATTCATTCCCTGTCACTGTCTGACGGTCAATCCCTGTCACTGACTGAGGGACAATCCCTGTCACTGACTGAGGTTCGGTCCCTGTCACTGTCTGATATTCGATCCCTGTCACTGACTATGGTTTCATCCCTGTCACTGACGGAGGTTCAATCCCAGTCACAGATGGTGGTTCAATCCCTGTCACCGACTGAGATTCAATCCTTGTAACGAATTGAAATTCAATCCCTGTCCCTGACTGAGATTGATTCCCTGTCACTGTCTGAGGGTCAATCCCAGTCACTGAACATGATTCAGTCCCTGTCACTGACTGAGGTTCAATCCCTGTCATTTACTGAGGCTCAATCCCTGTCACTGACTGAGGCTCAATCCCTGTCACTGACTGAGATTCAATCCCTTTCACTAACTGACATTCATTCCCTGTCACTGACTGAGGGTCAATCCCTGTCACTGACTGAGGTTCAATCCCTGTCACTTACTGAGGCTCAATCCCTGTCACTGACTGAGGCTCAATCCCTGTCACTGACTGTGATTCAATCCCTGTCACTGACTGAGATTCAATCCATGTCACTAAGTGATATTCAATCCCTGTCACTGACTGAGATTCAATCCCTGTCACTGTCTGAGGTTCAATCCCAATCACTGACTGTGATTCAATACCTGTCACTAACTGATATTCAATCCCTGTCACTTGGTGAGTCTCAGTCCCTGTCACTGACTGAGGGTCAATCCCGGTCACTGACTGAGATTCAATCCCTGTCACTGACTGAGGTTCAATCCCTGTCACAGATTGAGATTCAGTCCCTGTCACTGTCTGATATTCGATCCCTGTCACTGACTAAGGTTTAATCCCTGTCACTGACGGAGGTTCAATCCCTGTCACTGATTAAGAATCAATTCCTATCACTGTCTGAGTTTCAAGCCCTGTCACTGACTGAGGTTCAATCCCAGTCACAGATGGTGGTTCAATCCCTGTCACTGACTGAGATTCAATCCTTGTAACGAATTGAAATTCAATCCCTGTCCCTGACTGAGATTGATTCCCTGTCACTGACTGAGGGTCAATCCCAGTCACTGAACATGTTTCAGTCCCTGTCACTGACTGAGGTTCAATCCCTGTCACTTACTGAGGCTCAATCCCTGTCACTGACTGAGGCTCAATCCCTGTCACTGACTGAGATTCAATCCCTTTCACTAACTGAGATTCATTCCCTGTCACTGTCTGACGGTCAATCCCTGTCACTGACTGAGGGTCAATCCCTGTCACTGACTGAGGTTCAATCCCTGTCACTTACTGAGGCTCAATCCCTGTCACTGACTGAGGCTCAATCCCTGTCACTGACTGTGATTCAATCCCTGTCACTGACTGAGATTCAATCCCTGTCACTGACTGAGGTTCAATCCCTGTCACTGACTGAGATTCAATCCCTGTCACGAAGTGAGATTCAATCCCTGTCACTGACTGAGATTCAATCCCTGTCACTGAATGAGATTCAATCCCTGTCACTGACTGAGGCTCAATCCCTGTCACTAACTGAGATTCAATCCCTTTCACTAACTGTGATTCAATCCCAGTCAATGTCTGAGGGTCAGTCCCTGCCACTGACTGAGATTCAACCTCAGTCATTGACAGTTTCAATCCCTGTCACTGACTGAGATTCAATCCCTGTCACTAAGTGAGATTCAATCCCTGTCACTGACTGAGATTCAATCCCTGTCACTGTCTGAGGTTCTATCCCAATCACTGACTGTGATTCAATACCTGTCACTAACTGAGATTCAATCCCTGTCACTTAGTGAGTCTCAGTCCCTGTCACTGACTGAGGGTCAATTACTGTCACTGACTGAGATTCAAACCCTGTCACTGACTGAGGTTCAATCCCTGTCACAGATTGAGATTCAGTCCCTGTCACTGTCTGATATTCGAACCCTGTCACTGACTAAGGTTTAATCCCTGTCACTGACGGAGGTTCAATCCCTGTCACTGATTAAGAATCAATTCCTATCACTGTCTGAGTTTCAAGCCCTGTCACTGACTGAGGTTCAATCCCAGTCACTGATGGTGGTTCAATTCCTGTCACTGACTGAGATTCAATCCTTGTTACGAATTGAAATTCAATCCCTGTCACTGACTGAGATTGATTCCCTGTCACTGTCTGAGGGTCAATTCCAGTCACTGACTGAGATTCAATCCCTGTCAATGACTGAGGTTCAATCCCTGTCACTTACAGAGGCTCAATCCCTGTCACTGACTGAGGCTCAATCCCTGTCACTGACTGAGATTCAATCCCTGTCACTGACTGAGGCTCAATCCCTGTCACGAACTGAGATTCAATCCCTTTCACTAACTGAGATTCATTCCCTGTCACTGTCTGACGGTCAATCCCTGTCACTGACTGAGGGTCAATCCCTGTCACTGACTGACGTTCAATACCTGTCACTTACTGAGGCTCAATCCCTGTCACTGACTGAGGCTCAATCCCTGTCACTGACTGTGATTCAATCCCTGTCACTGACTGAGATTCAATCCCTGTCACTGACTGAGGTTCAATCCCTGTCACTGACTGAGATTCAATCCCTGTCACTAAGTGAGATTCAATCCCTGTCACTGACTGAGATTCAATCCCTGTCACTTACTGAGGCTCAATCCCTGTCACTGACTGAGGCTCAATCCCTGTCACTGACTGTGATTCAATCCCTGTCACTGACTGAGATTCAATCCCTGTCACTGACTGAGGTTCAATCCCTGTCACTGACTGAGATTCAATCCCTGTCACTAAGTGAGATTCAATCCCTGTCACTGACTGAGATTCAATCCCTGTCACTGACTGAGATTCAATCCCTGTCACTGACTGAGGCTCAATCCCTGTCACTAACTGAGATTCAATCCCTTTCACTAACTGAGATTCAATCCCAGTCAATGTCTGAGGGTCAGTCCCTGTCACTGACTGAGATTCAACCTCAGTCATTGACAGTTTCAATCCCTGTCACTGACTGAGATTCAATCCCTGTGACTAAGTGAGATTCAATCCCTGTCACTGACTGAGATTCAATCCCTGTCACTATCTGAGGTTCTATCCCAATCACTGACTGTGATTCAATACCTGTCACTAACTGAGATTCAATCCCTGTCACTTAGTGAATCTCAGTCCCTGTCACTGACTGAGGGTCAATCCCTGTCACTGACTGAGATTCAAACCCTGTCGCTGACTGAGGTTCAATCCCTGTCACAGACTGAGATTCAGTCCCTGTCACTGCCTGATATTCGAACCCTGTCACTGACTAAGGTTTAATCCCTGTCACTGACGGAGGTTCAATCCCTGTCACTGATTAAGAATCAATTCCTATCACTGTCTGAGTTTCAAGCCCTGTCACTGACTGAGGTTCAATCCCAGTCACTGATGGTGGTTCAAGCCCTGTCACTGACTGAGATTCAATCCTTGTTACGAATTGAAATTCAATCCCTGTCACTGACTGAGATTGATTCCCTGTCACTGTCTGAGGGTCAATCCCAGTCACTGACTGAGATTCAATCCCTGTCACTGACTGAGGTTCAATCCCTGTCACTTACAGAGGCTCAATCCCTGTCACTGACTGAGGCTCAATCCCTGTCACTGACTGAGATTCAATCCCTGTCACTGACTGAGGCTCAATCCCTGTCACGAACTGAGATTCAATCCCTTTCACTAACTGAGATTCATTCCCTGTCACTGTCTGACGGTCAATCCCTGTCACTGACTGAGGGTCAATCCCTGTCACTGACTGACGTTCAATACCTGTCACTTACTGAGGCTCAATCCCTGTCACAGACTGAGGTTCAATCCCTGTCACTGACTGTGATTCAATCCCTGTCACTGAATGAGATTCAATCCCTGTCACTGACTGAGGTTCAATCCCTGTCACTGACTGAGATTCAATCCCTGTCATTAAGTGAGATTCAATCCCTGTCACTGACTGAGATTCAATCCCTGTCACTGACTGAGATTCAATCCCTGTCACTAACTGAGATTCAATCCCTTTCACTAACTGAGGTTCAATCCCAGTCAATGTCTGAGGGTCAGTCCCTGTCACTGACTGAAATTCAACCTCAGTCATTGACAGGTTCAATCCCTGTCACTGACTGAGATTCAATCCCTGTCACTAAGTGAGATTCAATCCCTCTCACTGACTGAGATTCAATCCCTGTCACTGTCTGAGGTTCAATCCCAATCACTGACTGTGATTAAATACCTGTCACTAACTGAGATTCAATCCCTGTCACTTAGTGAATCTCAGTCCCTGTCACTGATTGAGGGTCAATCCCTGTCATTGACTGAGATTCAATCCCTGTCACTGACTGAGGTTCAATCCCTGTCACAGACTGAGGCTCAATCCCTGTCACTGACTGAGATTCAATCCCTGTCACTGACTGAGGCTCAATACCTGTCACGAACTGAGATTCAATCCCTTTCACTAACTGAGATTCATTCCCTGTCACTGTCTGACGGTCAATCCCTGTCACTGACTGAGGGTCAATCCCTGTCACTTACTGAGGTTCAGTCCCTGTCACTGTCTGATATTCGATCCCTGTCACTGACGAAGGTTTCATCCCTGTCACTGACGGAGGTTCAATCCCTGTCACTGATTAAGATTCAATTCCTATCACTGTCTGAGTTTCAAGACCTGTCACTGACTGAGGTTCAATCCCAGTCACTGATGGTGGTTCAATCCCTGTCATTGACTGAGATTCAATCCTTGTTACGAATTGAAAGTCAATCCCTGTCACTGACTGAGATTGATTCCCTCTCACTGTCTGAGGGTCAATCCCAGTCACTGACTGAGATTCAATCCCTGTCACTTACTGAGGCTCAATCCCAGTCACTGACTGAGGCTCAATCCCTGTCACTGACTGAGATTCAATCCCTGTCACTGACTGAGGCTCAATCCCTGTCACGAACTGAGATTCAATCCCTTTCACTAACTGAGATTCATTCCCTGTCACTGTCTGACGGTCAATCCCTGTCACTGACTGAGGTTCAATCCCTGTCACTGACTGAGGTTCAATCCCTGTCACTGACTGAGATTCAATCCCTGTCACTGACTGAGGCTCAATCCCTGTCACTAACTGAGATTCAATCCCTTTCACTAACTGAGGTTCAATCCCAGTCAATGTCTGAGGGTCAGTCCCTGTCACTGACTGAGATTCAACCTCAGTCATTGACAGTTTCAATCCCTGTCACTGACTGAGATTCAATCCCTGTCACTAAGTGAGATTCAATCCCTGTCACTGACTGAGATTCAATCCCTGTCACTGTCTGAGGTTCAATCCCAATCACTGACTGTGATTAAATACCTGTCACTAACTGAGATTCAATCCCTGTCACTTAGTGAATCTCAGTCCCTGTCACTGACTGAGGGTCAATCCCTGTCATTGACTGAGATTCAATCCCTGTCACTGACTGAGGTTCAATCCCTGTCACAGACTGAGGCTCAATCCCTGTCACTGACTGAGATTCAATCCCTGTCACTGACTGAGGCTCAATACCTGTCACGAACTGAGATTCAATCACTTTCACTAAATGAGATTCATTCCCTGTCACTGTCTGACGGTCAATCCCTGTCACTGACTGAGGGTCAATCCCTGTCACTGACTGAGGTTCAGTCCCTGTCACTGTCTGATATTCGATCCCTGTCACTGACTAAGGTTTCATCCCTGTCACTGACGGAGGTTCAATCCCTGTCACTGATTAAGATTCAATTCCTATCACTGTCTGAGTTTCAAGACCTGTCACTGACTGAGGTTCAATCCCAGTCACTGATGGTGGTTCAATCCCTGTCATTGACTGAGATTCAATCCTTGTTACGAATTGAAAGTCAATCCCTGTCACTGACTGAGATTGATTCCCTCTCACTGTCTGAGGGTCAATCCCAGTCACTGACTGAGATTCAATCCCTGTCACTTACTGAGGCTCAATCCCAGTCACTGACTGAGGCTCAATCCCTGTCACTGACTGAGATTCAATCCCTGTCGCTGACTGAGGCTCAATCCCTGTCACGAACTGAGATTCAATCCCTTTCACTAACTGAGATTCATTCCCTGTCACTGTCTGACGGTCAATCCCTGTCACTGACTGAGGTTCAATCCCTGTCACTGACTGAGGTTCAATCCCTGTCACTGACTGAGATTCAATCCCTGTCACTGACTGAGGCTCAATCCCTGTCACTAACTGAGATTCAATCCCTTTCACTAACTGAGGTTCAATCCCAGTCAATGTCTGAGGGTCAGTCCCTGTCACTGACTGAGATTCAACCTCAGTCATTGACAGTTTCAATCCCTGTCACTGACTGAGATTCAATCCCTGTCACTAAGTGAGATTCAATCCCTGTCACTGACTGAGATTCAATCCCTGTCACTGTCTGAGGTTCTATCCCAATCACTGATTTTGATTCAATACCTATCACTAACTGAGATTCAATCCCTGTCACTTAGTGAGTCTCAGTCCCTGTCACTGACTGAGGGTCAATCCCTGTTGCTGACTGAGATTCAAACCCTGTCACTGACTGAGGTTCAATCCCTGTCACAGACTGAGATTCATTCCCTGTCACTGTCTGACGGTCAATCCCTGTCACTGACTGAGATTCAATCCCTGTCACTAAGTGAGATTCAATCCCTGTCACTGATTAAGATTCAATCCCTGTCACTGACTGAGATTCAATCCCTGTCACTGACTGAGGCTCAATCCCTGTCACTAACTGAGATTCAATCCCTTTCACTAACTGAGGTTCAATCCCAGTCAATGTCTGAGGGTCAGTCCCTGTCACTGACTGAGATTCAACCTCAGTCATTGACAGTTTCAATCCCTGTCACTGACTGAGATTCAATCCCTGTCACTAAGTGAGATTCAATCCCTGTCACTGACTGAGATTCAATCCCTGTCACTGTCTGAGGTTCTATCCCAATCACTGATTTTGATTCAATACCTATCACTAACTGAGATTCAATCCCTGTCACTTAGTGAGTCTCAGTCCCTGTCACTGACTGAGGGTCAATCCCTGTTGCTGACTGAGATTCAAACCCTGTCACTGACTGAGGTTCAATCCCTGTCACAGACTGAGATTCAGTCCCTGTCACTGTATGATATTCGAACCCTGTCACTGACTATGGATTAAACCCTGTCACTGACGGAGGTTCAATCCCTGTCACTGATTAAGAATCAATTCCTATCACTGTCTGAGTTTCAAGCCCTGTCACTGACTGAGGTTCAATCCCAGTCACTCATGGTGGTTCAATCCCTGTCACTGACTGAGATTGATTCCCTGTCACTGTCTGAGGGTCATTTCCTGTCACTGACTGAGATTCAATCCCTGTCACTGACTGAGGTTCAATCCATGTCACTTACTGAGGCTCAATCCCTGTCACTGACTGAGGCTCAATCCCTGTCACTGACTGAGATTCAATCCCTGTCACTGACTGAGGCTCAATCCCTGTCACGAACTGAGATTCAATCCCTTTCACTAACTGAGATTCATTCCCTGTCACTGCCTGACGGTCAATCCCTGTCACTGACTGAGGGTCAATCCCTGTCACTGACTGACGTTCAATCCCTGTCACTTACTGAGGCTCAATCACTGTCACTGACTGAGGCTCAATCCCTGTCACTGACTGAGATTCAATCCCTGTCACTGACTGAGGCTCAATCCCTGTCACGAACTGAGATTCAATCCCTTTCACTAACTGAGATTCATTCCCTGTCACTGTCTGACGGTCAATCCCTGTCACTGACTGAGGGTCAACCCCTGTCACTGACTGAGGTTCAATCCCTGTCACTGACTGAGGTTCAATCCCTGTCACTGACTGAGATTCAATCCCTGTCACTAAGTGAGATTCAATCCCTTTCACTGACTTTGATTCAATCCCTGTCACTGACTGAGATTCAATCCCTGTCACTGACTGAGGCTCAATCCTTGTCACTAACTGAGATTCAATCCCTTTCACTAACTGAGGTTCAATCCCAGTCAATGTCTGAGGGTCAGTCCCTGTCACTGACTGAGATTCAACCTCAGTCATTGACAGTTTCAATCCCTGTCACTGACTGAGATTCAATCCCTGTCACTAAGTGAGATTCAATCCCTGTCACTGACTGAGATTCAATCCCTGTCACTGTCTGAGGTTGTATCCCAATCACTGACTTTGATTCAACACCTATCACTAACTGAGATTCAATCCCTGTCACTTAGTGAGTCTCAGTCCCTGTCACTGACTGAGGGTCAATCCCTGTCGCTGACTGAGATTCAATCCCTGTCACAGACTGAGATTCAGTCCCTGTCACTGTCTGATATTCGAACCCTGTCACTGACTAAGGTTTAAACCCTGTCACTGACGGAGGTTCAATCCCTGTCACTGATTAAGAATCAATTCCTATCACTGTCTGAGTTTCAAGCCCTGTCACTGACTGAGGTTCAATCCCAGTCAATCATGGTGGTTCAATCCCTGTCACTGACTGAGATTGATTCCCTGTCACTGTCTGAGGGTCAATTCCAGTCACTGACTGAGATTCAATCCCTGTCACTGACTGAGGTTCAATCCCTGTCACTTACTGAGGCTCAATCCCTGTCACTGACTGAGGCTCAATCCCTGTCACTGACTGAGATTCAATCCCTGTCACTAACTGAGATTCATTCCGTGTCACTGTCTGACGGTCAGTCCCTGTCACTAAGTGAGATTCAATCCCTGTCACTGACTGAGATTCAATCCCTGTCACTGACTGAGGCTCAATCCCTGTCACTGACTGAGGCTCAATCCCTGTCACTGACTGTGATTCAATCCCTGTCACTGAATGAGATTGATTCCGTGTCACTGACTGTGGTTCAATCCCTGTCACTGACTGAGATTCAATCCCTGTCACTAAGTGAGATTCAATCCCTGTCACTGACTGAGATTCAATCCCTGTCACTGACTGAGATTCAATCCCTGTCACTGACTGTGGCTCAATCCCTGTCACTAACTGAGATTCAATCCCTTTCACTAACTGAGGTTCAATCCCAGTCAATGTCTGAGGGTCAGTCCCTGTCACTGACTGAGATTCAACCTCAGTCATTGACAGGTTCAATCCCTGTCACTGACTGAGATTCAATCCCTGTCACTAAGTGAGATTCAATCCCTGTCACTGACTGAGATTCAATCCCTGTCAATGTCTGAGATTCAATCCCAATCACTGACTGTGATTCAATACCTGTCACTAACTGAGATTCAATCCCTGTCACTTAGTGAGTCTCAGTCCCTGTCACTGACTGAGGGTCAATCCCTGTCATTGACTGAGATTCAATCCCTGTCACTGACTGAGGTTCAATCCCTGTCACAGACTGAGATTCAGTCCCTGTCACTGTCTGATATTCGATCCCTGTCACTGACTAAGGTTTAATCCCTGTCACTGACGGAGGTTCAATCCCTGTCACTGATTAAGATTCAATTCCTATCACTGTCTGAGTTTCAAGCCCTGTCACTGACTGAGGGTCAATCCCTGTCACTGACTGAGGTTCAATCCCTGTCACTGACTTAATGTTCAATCCCTGTCACTGAGAGAGGTTCAATCCCTGTCAATGACTGAGATTCAATCCCTGTCACTGAGTGAGGCTCAATCCCTGTCACGAACTGAGATTCAATCCCTTTCACTAACTGAGGTTCAATCCCAGTCACTGACTGAGGCTTAATCCCTGTCACTGATTGAGGTACAAGCCCTGTCACATACTGAGGATCAATCCCTGTCACTGACTGAGGCTCAATCCCTGTCACTGACTGAGATTCAATCCCTGTCACTGAATGAGGCTCAATCCCTGTCACTAACTGAGATTCAATCCCTGTCACTGACTGAGGTTCAATCCCAGTCACTGTCTGAGGGTCAATCCCTGTCACTGACTGAGATTCAATCCATGTCACTAAGTGAGATTCAATCCCTGTCACTGACTGAGATTCAATCCCTGTCACTGTCTGAGGTTCAATCCCAATCACTGACTGTGATTCAATACCTGTCACTAACTGATATTCAATCCCTGTCACTTGGTGAGTCTCAGTCCCTGTCACTGACTGAGGGTCAATCCCGGTCACTGACTGAGATTCAATCCCTGTCACAGATTGAGATTCAGTCCCTGTCACTGTCTGATATTCGATCCCTGTCACTGACTAAGGTTAAATCCCTGTCACTGACGGAGGTTCAATCCCTGTCACTGATTAAGATTCAATTCCTATCACTGTCTGAGTTTCAAGCCCTGTCACTGACTGAGGTTCAATCCCAGTCACAGATGGTGGTTCAATCCCTGTCACTGACTGAGATTCAATCCTTGTAACGAATTGAAATTCAATCCCTGTCCCTGACTGAGATTGATTCCCTGTCACTGTCTGAGGGTCAATCCCAGTCACTGAACATGATTCAATCCCTGTCACTGACTGAGGTTCAATCCCTGTCACTTACTGAGGCTCAATCCCTGTCACTGACTGAGGCTCAATCCCTGTCACTGACTGAGATTCAATCCCTGTCACTGACTGAGGCTCAATCCCTGTCACGAACTGAGGTTCAATCCCTTTCACTAACTGAGATTCATTCCCTGTCACTGTCTGACGGTCAATCCCTGTCACTGACTGAGGGCCAATCCCTGTCACTGACTGAGGTTCAATCCCTGTCACTTACTGAGGCTCAATCCCTGTCACTAACTGAGGCTCAATCCCTGTCACTGACTGTGATTCAATCCCTGTCACTGACTGAGGCTCAATCCCTGTCACTGACTGTGATTCAATCCCTGTCACTGACTGACATTCAATCCCTGTCACTGACTGAGGTTCAATCCCTGTCACTGACTGAGATTCAATCCCTGTCACTAAGTGAGATTGAATCCCTGTCACTGACTGAGATTCAATCCCTGTCACTGACTGAGATTCTATCCCTGTCACTGACTGAGGCTCAATCCCTGTCACTAACTGAGATTCAATCCCTTTCACTAACTGAGGTTCAATCCCAGTCAATGTCTGAGGGTCAGTCCCTGTCACTGACTGAGATTCAACCTCAGTCATTGACAGTTTCAATCCCTGTCACTGACTGAGATTCAATCCCTGTCACTAAGTGAGATTCAATCCCTGTCACTGACTGAGATTCAATCCCTGTCACTGTCTGAGGTTCTATCCCAATCACTGACTGTGATTCAATACCTGTCACTAACTGAGATTCAATCCCTGTCACTTAGTGAGTCTCAGTCCCTGTCACTGACTGAGGGTCAATCCTTGTCACTGACTGAGATTCAAACCCTGTCACTGACTGAGGTTCAATCCCTGTCACAGACTGAGATTCAGTCCCTGTCACTGCCTGATATTCGAACCCTGTCACTGACTAAGGTTTAATCCCTGTCACTGACGGAGGTTCAATCCCTGTCACTGATTAAGAATCAATTCCTATCACCGTCTGAGTTTCAAGCCCTGTCACTGACTGAGATTCAATCCTTGTTACGAATTGAAATTCAATCCCTGTCACTGACTGAGGTTCAATCCCTGTCACTTACAGAGGCTCAATCCCTGTCACTGACTGAGGCTCAATCCCTGTCACTGACTGAGATTCAATCCCTGTCACTGACTGAGGCTCAATCCCTGTCAAGAACTGAGATTCAATCCCTTTCGCTAACTGAGATTCATTCCCTGTCACTGTCTGACGGTCAATCCCTGTCACTGACTGAGGGTCAATCCCTGTCACTGACTGACGTTCAATACCTGTCACTTTCTGTGGCTCAATCCATGTCACTGACTGAGGTTCAATCCCTGTCACTGACTGTGATTCAATCCCTGTCACTGAATGAGATTCAATCCCAGTCACTGACTGAGGTTCAATCCCTGTCACTGACTGAGATTCAATCCCTGTCACGAAGTGAGATTCAATCCCTGTCACTGACTGAGATTCAATCCCTGTCACTGACTGAGATTCAATCCCTGTCACTGACTGTGGCTCAATCCCTGTCACTAACTGAGATTCAATCCCTTTCACTAACTGAGGTTCAATCCCAGTCAATGTCTGAGGGTCAGTCCCTGTCACTGACTGAAATTCAACCTCAGTCATTGACAGGTTCAATCCCTGTCACTGACTGAGATTCAATCCCTGTCACTAAGTGAGATTCAATCCCTCTCACTGACTGAGATTCAATCCCTGTCACTGTCTGAGGTTCAATCCCAATCACTGACTGTGATTCAATACCTGTCACTAACTGAGATTCAATCCCTGTCACTTAGTGAAGCTCAGTCCCTGTCACTGACTGAGGGTCAATCCCTGTCATTGACTGAGATTCAATCCCTGTCACTGACTGAGGTTCAATTCCTGTCACAGACTGAGATTCAGTCCCTGTCACTGTCTGATATTCGATCCCTGTCACTGACTAAGGTTTCATCCCTGTCACTGACGGAGGTTCAATCCCTGTCACTGATTAAGATTCAATTCCTATACTGTCTGAGTTTCAAGCCCTGTCACTGACTGAGGTTCAATCCCAGTCACTGATGGTGGTTCAATCCCTGTCACTGACTGAGATTCAATCCTTGTTACGAATTGAAAGTCAATCCCTGTCACTGACTGAGATTGATTCCCTCTCACTGTCTGAGGGTCAATCCCAGTCACTGACTGAGATTCAATCCCTGTCACTTACTGAGGCTCAATCCCTGTCACTTACTGAGGCTCAATCCCTGTCACTGACTGAGATTCAATCCCTGTCACTGACTGAGGCTCAATCCCTGTCACGAACTGAGATTCAATCCCTTTCACTAACTGAGATTCATTCCCTGTCACTGTCTGACGGTCAATCCCTGTCACTGACTGAGGGTCAATCCCTGTCACTGACTGATGTTCAATCCCTGTCACTGACTGAGGTTCAATCCCTGTCACTGACTGAGATTCAATCCCTGTCACTAAGTGAGATTCAATCCCTGTCACTGACTGAGATTCAATCCCTGTCACTGACTGAGATTCAATCCCTGTCACTGACTGAGGCTCAATCCCTGTCACTAACTGAGATTCAATCCCTTTCACTAACTGAGGTTCAATCCCAGTCAATGTCTGAGGGTCAGTCCCTGTCACTGACTGAGATTCAACCTCAGTCATTGACAGTTTCAATCCCTGTCACTGACTGAGATTCAATCCCTGTCACTAAGTGAGATTCAATCCCTGTCACTGACTGAGATTCAATCCCTGTCACTGTCTGAGGTTCTATCCCAATCACTGACTTTGATTCAATACCTATCACTAACTGAGATTCAATCCCTGTCACTTAGTGAGTCTCAGTCCCTGTCATTGACTGAGATTGAATCCCTGTCACTGATTGAGGTTCAATCCCTGTCACTGACGGTGGTTCAATCCCTGTCACAGACTGAGATTCAGTCCCTGTCACTGTCTGATATTCGATCCCTGTCACTGACTAAGGTTTAATCCCTGTCACTGACGGAGGTTCAATCCCTGTCACTGATTAAGATTCAATTCCTATCACTGTCTGAGTTTCAAGCCCTGTCACTGACTGAGGTTCAATCCCAGTCACTGATGGTGGTTCAATCCCTGTCACTGACTGAGATTCAATCCTTGTTACGAATTGAAATTCAATCCCTGTCACTGACTGAGATTGATTCCCTGTCACTGTCTGAGGGTCAATCCCAGTCACTGACTGAGATTCAATCCCTGTCACTGACTGAGGTTCAATCCCTGTCACTTACTGAGGCTCAATCCCTGTCACTGACGGAGGCTCAATCCCTGTCACTGACTGAGATTCAATCCCTGTCACTGATTGAGGCTCAATCCCTGTCACGAACTGAGATTCAATCCCTTTCACTAAATGAGATTCATTCCCTGTCACTGTCTGACGGTCAATCCCTGTCACTGACTGAGGGTCAATCCCTGTCACTGACTGAGGTTCAATCCCTGTCACTAACTGAGATTCAATCCCTTTCACTAACTGAGATTCAATCCCAGTCAATGTCTGAGGGTCAGTCCCTGTCACTGACTGAGATTCAACCTCAGTCATTGACAGGTTCAATCCCTGTCACTGACTGAGATTCAATCCCTGTCACTAAGTGAGATTCAATCCCTGTCACTGACTGAGATTCAATCCCTGTCACTGTCTGAGGTTCAATCCCAATCACTGACTGTGATTCAATACCTGTCACTAACTGAGATTCAATCCCTGTCACTTAGTGAGTCTCAGTCCCTGTCACTGACTGAGGGTCAATCCCTGTCATTGACTGAGATTCAATCCCTGTCACTGGCTGAGGTTCAATCCCTGTCACAGACTGAGATTCAGTCCCTGTCACTGTCTGATATTCGATCCCTGTCACTGACTAAGGTTTAATCCCTGTCACTGACGGAGGTTCAATCCTGTCACTGATTAAGATTCAATTCCTATCACTGTCTGAGTTTCAAGCCCTGTCACTGATTGAGTTTCAATCCCAGTCACTGATGGTGGTTCAATCACTGTCACTGACTGAGATTCAATCCTTGTTACGAATTGAAATTCAATCCCTGTCACTGACTGAGATTGATTCCCTGTCACTGTCTGAGCGTCAATCCCAGTCACTGACTGAGATTCAATCCCTGTCACTGACTGAGGTTCAATCCCTGTCACTTACTGAGGCTCAATCCCTGTCACTGTCTGAGGCTCAATCCCTGTCACTGACTGAGATTCAATCCCTGTCACTGACTGAGGCTCAATCCCTGTCACGAACTGAGATTCAATCCCTTTCACTAACTGAGATTCATTCCCTGTCACTGTCTGACGGTCAATCCCTGTCACTGACTGAGGGTCAATCCCTGTCACTGACTGAGGTTCAATCCCTGTCACTTACTGAGGCTCAATCCCTGTCACTGACTGAGGCTCAATCCCTGTCACTGACTGTGATTCAATCCCTGTCACTGACTGAGATTCAATCCCTGTCATTGACTGAGGTTCAATCCCTGTCACTGACTGAGATTCAATCCCTGTCACTAAGTGTGATTCAATCCCTGTCACTGACTGAGATTTAATCCCTGTCACTGACTGAGATTCAATCCCTGTCACTGACTGAGGCTCAATCCCTGTCACTAACTGAGATTCAATCCCTTTCACTAACTGAGGTTCAATCCCAGTCAATGTCTGAGGGTCAGTCCCTGTCACTGAATGAGATTCAACCTCAGTCACTGACAGGTTCAATCCCTGTCACAGACTGAGATTCAATCCTGTCACTGACTGAGATTCAATCCCTGTCACTGGCTGATATTCAATCCCTGCCACTTACTGAGGGTCAATCCCTGTCACTGACGGAGGATCAATCCCTGTCACTGACTGAGGGTCAATCCCTGTCACTGAATGAGGCTCAATCCCTGTCACTAACTGAGATTCAATCCCTGTCACTGACTGAGGTTCAATCCCAATCACTGTCTGAGGGTCAATCCTGTCACTGACTGAGATTCAATCCCTGTCACTAAGTGAGATTCAATCCCTGTCACTGACTGAGATTCAATCCCTGTCACTGTCTGAGGTTCAATCCCAGTCACTGACTGAGATTCAATACCTGTCACTTACTGAGTCTCAATCCCTGTCACTGACTGAGATTCAATCCCGGTCACTGACTGAGATTCAATCCCTGTCACTGACTGAGGTTCAATCCCTGACACTGGCTGAGATTCAATCCCTGTCACTGACTGAGATTCAATCCCTGTCACTGACTGAGGCTCAATCCCTGTCACTAACTGAGATTCAATCCCTTTCACTAACTGAGGTTCAATCCCAGTCAATGTCTGAGGGTCAGTCCTTGTCACTGACTGAGATTCAACCTCAGTCATTGACAGGTTCAATCCCTGTCACAGACTGAGATTCAATCCTGTCACTGACTGAGATTCAATCCCTGTCACTGGCTGATATTCAATCCCTGCCACTTACTGAGGGTCAATCCCTGTCACTGACGGAGGATCAATCCCTGTCACTGACTGAGGGTCAATCCCTGTCACTGAATGAGGCTCAATCCCTGTCACTAACTGAGATTAAATCCCTGTCACTGACTGAGGTTCAATCCCAATCAATGTCTGAGGGTCAATCCTGTCACTGACTGAGATTCAATCCCTGTCACTAAGTGAGATTCAATCCCTGTCACTGACTGAGATTCAATCCCTGTCACTGTCTGAGGTTCAATCCCAGTCACTGACTGAGACTCAATACCTGTCACTTACTGAGTCTCAATCCCTGTCACTGACTGAGGCTCAATCCCTGTCACTGACTGAGATTCAATCCCTGTCACTAACTGTCGGTCAATCCCTGCCACATACTGTGATTCAAATCCTGTCACTGACTGAGATTCAATTCCTGTAACTGACTAAGATTCAATGCCTGTCACTGACTGAGATGAAATTCCGGTCACTGACTGTGATTCAATTCCTGTCACAGACTGCGGTTCAATCCCTGTCACTGACTGAGGTAAAATCCCTGTCACTGAATGCGATTCAATCCCTGTCACTGACTGAGATTCAATCCCTGTCACTGACTGAGATTCAATCCCTGTCATTGACGGAGGTTCAAATTCTGTCACTGACAGAGGTTCAATCCCTGACACTGACTGAGATTCAATCCCCGTCACTGATTAAGTTTCAATCCCTATCACTGGCTGAGATTCAATCCCTGTCACTGACTGAGATTCAATCCCTGTCACTGGCTGAGATTCAATCCCTGTCACCGACTGAGGTTCAATCCCTCTCACTGACTGACATTCAATCCATGTCACTGACTGATTTCAATCTCTGTCACTGACTGAGTCTCAATCCCTGTCACTGATGGAGGTTCAATCCCTGTTACTGATTGAGGCTCAATCCCTGTCACTGAATCTCAGACAGTGACAGGGAATGAACCACAGTCAGTGACAGGGATTGACCCTCAGTCAGTGACAGGGATTGAATCTCAGTCAGTGTCAGGGATTGAATCTCAAACCGTGATCGGGATTGAACCTCAGTCAGTTACAGGGATTGAATCTCAATCAGTGACAGGGATTCAGCCTCAGTCAGTGACAGGGATTGAATCTCAATCAGTGACAGGAATTGAACCACAGTCAGTGACAAGGATTGAATCTCATTCAGTGCCAGGAATTGAATCTCAGTAAGTGACAGGGATTGAATCTCAGTAAGTGACAGGGATTGAATCTCAGTTAGTGGCAGGGATTGAATCTCAGTCATTGACAGGGATTGTATCTCAGTCATAGACAGGAATTGAATCTCAGTTAGTGACGCGAATTCAATCTCAGTTAGTGACAGGGATTTAACCTCAGTCAGAGACAGGGATTGAATCTCAGTCAGTGACAGGGATTGAATCGCAGTCAGTGACAGGGATTGAGCCTGAATCAGTGACCGGGATCGATCCTCAGTCAGTGACTGGGATTGTGCCTCCACCAGTGACAGGGATTGAATCTCAGGCAGTGACAGGGATTGAGCCTCAGTCAGTGACAGGGATTGACCCTCAGTAAGTGACAGGGATTGAACATCAGTCAATGACACGGATGGAACCTTAGTCAGTGACCGGGATTGACCCTCAGTCAGTGACAGGGATTTAATCTCAGTTAGTGACAGTGATTGAACCTCAGTCAGTGACAGGGATTGACCCTCAGACAGTGACAGGGATTGAATCTCAATCAGTGACAGGATTGAGCCTCAATGAGTGACAGGGATTGAGCCTCAGTAAGTGACAGGAATTGAACCTCCGTCAGTGACAGGGATTGAATCTCAGTCAGTGACAGGAATTGAGCCTGAGTAAGTGACACGGATTGAAGCTCCGTCAGTGACAGGGATTCAATCTCAGTCAGTGACTGGCATTGACCATCAGACAGTGACAGGGATTGAATCTCAGTCAGTGACAGGGATTCAGTCTCAATAAGTGACAGGGATTGAGCCTCAGTAAGTGACAGGGATTGACCCACAGACAGTGACAGGGATTGAATCTCAGTCAGTGACAGGGATTGAATCTCAGTCTGTGACAGGGATTGAACTTCAGTCAGTGACAGGGATTGAGCCTCATTTAGTGACAGGGATTTAATCTCAGTTAGTGACAGGGATTGAACCTCAGTCATTGACAGGGATTGAATCTCATTCAATGACAGAAATTGAATCTCAGTCAGTGACAGGGATTGAATCTCAGTCTGTGACAGGGATTGAACCTCAGACAGTGACAGGGATTCAATCTCAGTCAGTGACCGGGATTGACCCTCAGTCACTGACAGGGATTCAATCTCAGTCAGTGACCGGGATTGACCCTCAGTCAGTGACAGGGATTTAATCTCAGTTAGTGACAGGGATTGAACCTCAGTCAGTGACAGGGATTGAATCTCATTCTGTGGCAGGGATTGAACTTCAGTCAGTGACAGGGATTGAATCTCAGTCAGTGACAGGGATTGAAATTCAGTCAGAGACAGGGATTGAATCTCAGTCAGTGAGTGGTATTGAACATCAGTCAGTGACAGGGATTAAGCATCAGTCAGTGACAGCGATTGAACATGAGTCAGTGAAAGCGATTGAACCTCAATCAGTGACAGGGATTGAACCTCAGTCTGTGACAGGGATTCAATCTCAGTCTATGACACTGATTGAATCGCAGTCAGTGACAGGGATTGAGCCTCCATCAGTGACAGGGATTGACCCTCAGTCAATGACTGGGATTGAATCTCAATCCGTGACAGGAATTGACCCTCACACAGTGACAGGGATTGAATCTCAGTCAGTGGCAGTGATTGGATCCCTGTCTGTGACAGGGATTGAACCTCAGTCAGTGACAGGGATTGAATCTCAGTCAGTGACTGGAATTGACCCGCAGACAGTGACAGGGACAGGGATTGAATCTCAGTCAGTGACAGGGATTGAGCCTCAGTCAGTGACAGGGATTGAATCTCAGTTAGTGACAGGGATTTAATCTCAGTCTGTGACAGGTATTGAACTACAATCAGTGACAGGGATTGATTCTCAGTCAGTGACAGGGATTGAGCCTCAGACAGTGACAGGGATTGAATCTGAGTCAGTGACATCATTGAATCTCAGTCAGTGACAGGGATTGAACCTCCATCAGTGACAGGGATTGAACCTCAGTCAGTGACAGGGATTGAATTTCAGTTAGTTAAATGGATTGAATCTCAGTCAGTGACAGGGATTGAACCTCAGACAGTGACAGGAATTGAATCTCAAACAGTGACAGGGATTGAACCTCCGTCAGTGACAGGGATTGAACCTTAGTCAGTGACAGGGATTGAATCTCAGTCTGTGACAGGGATTGAACCTTAGTCAGTGACCGGGATTGACCCTCAGTCAGTGACAGGGATTTAATCTCAGTTAGTGACAGGGATTGAACCTCAGACAGTGACAGGGATTGAATCTCATTCAATGACAGAAATTGAATCTCAGTCAGTGACAGGGATTGAATCTCAGTCTTTGACAGGGATTGAACTTCAGTCAGTGACAGGGATTGATTCTCAGTCAGTGACAGGGATTGAGCCACAATTAGTGACAGGGATTTAATCTCAGTCAGTGACTGGGATTGACCCGCAGACAGTGACAGGGATTGAATTTCAGTCTGTGACAGGGATTGAACCTCTGTCAGTGACCGGGATTGACGCCAAGACAGTGATAGGAATGGAATCTCAGTCATTGTCAGGCACAGAATCGCAGTAAGTGACAGGGATTGTATCTCAGTCAGTGACAGGGATTGAATCTCAGTAGTGACAGGGATTGAAATTCAGTCAGTGACAGGGTTTGAACCTCCATCAGTGACAGCGATTGAACCTCAGTCAGTGGCAGGGATTGAATTTCAGTTAGTTAAATGGGATTGAATCTCAGTCAGTGACAGGAATTGAACCTCAGACAGTGACAGGAATTGAATCTCAATCAGTGACAGGGATTGAACCTCCGTCAGTGACAGGGATTGAACCTCAGACAGTGACAGGAATTGTATCTCAATCAGTGACAGGGATTGAACCTCCGTCAGTGACAGGGATTGAATCTTAGTCAGTGACAGTGATTGAATCTCTGACAATGACAGAGATTGAATCTCAGTTTGTGACAGGGATTGAACCGTAGTCAGTGACCGGGATTGACCCTCAGTCAGTGACAGGGATTCAATCTCAGTCAGTGACCGGGATTGACCCTCAGTCAGTGACAGGGATTTAATCTCAGTTAGTGACAGGGATTGAACCTCAGTCAGTGACAGGGATTGAATCTCATTCTGTGGCAGGGATTGAACTTCAGTCAGTGACAGGGATTGAATCTCAGTCAGTGACAGGGATTGAAATTCAGTCAGAGACAGGGATTGAATCTCAGTCAGTGAGTGGTATTGAACATCAGTCAGTGACAGGGATTAAGCATCAGTCAGTGACAGCGATTGAACATGAGTCAGTGAAAGCGATTGAACCTCAATCAGTGACAGGGATTGAACCTCAGTCTGTGACAGGGATTCAATCTCAGTCTATGACACTGATTGAATCGCAGTCAGTGACAGGGATTGAGCCTCCATCAGTGACAGGGATTGACCCTCAGTCAATGACTGGGATTGAATCTCAATCCGTGACAGGAATTGACCCTCACACAGTGACAGGGATTGAATCTCAGTCAGTGGCAGTGATTGGATCCCTGTCTGTGACAGGGATTGAACCTCAGTCAGTGACAGGGATTGAATCTCAGTCAGTGACTGGAATTGACCCGCAGACAGTGACAGGGACAGGGATTGAATCTCAGTCAGTGACAGGGATTGAGCCTCAGTCAGTGACAGGGATTGAATCTCAGTTAGTGACAGGGATTTAATCTCAGTCTGTGACAGGTATTGAACTACAATCAGTGACAGGGATTGATTCTCAGTCAGTGACAGGGATTGAGCCTCAGACAGTGACAGGGATTGAATCTGAGTCAGTGACATCATTGAATCTCAGTCAGTGACAGGGATTGAACCTCCATCAGTGACAGGGTTTGAACCTCAGTCAGTGACAGGGATTGAATTTCAGTTAGTTAAATGGATTGAATCTCAGTCAGTGACAGGGATTGAACCTCAGACAGTGACAGGAATTGAATCTCAAACAGTGACAGGGATTGAACCTCCGTCAGTGACAGGGATTGAACCTTAGTCAGTGACAGGGATTGAATCTCAGTCTGTGACAGGGATTGAACCTTAGTCAGTGACCGGGATTGACCCTCAGTCAGTGACAGGGATTTAATCTCAGTTAGTGACAGGGATTGAACCTCAGACAGTGACAGGGATTGAATCTCATTCAATGACAGAAATTGAATCTCAGTCAGTGACAGGGATTGAATCTCAGTCTTTGACAGGGATTGAACTTCAGTCAGTGACAGGGATTGATTCTCAGTCAGTGACAGGGATTGAGCCACAATTAGTGACAGGGATTTAATCTCAGTCAGTGACTGGGATTGACCCGCAGACAGTGACAGGGATTGAATTTCAGTCTGTGACAGGGATTGAACCTCTGTCAGTGACCGGGATTGACGCCAAGACAGTGATAGGAATGGAATCTCAGTCATTGTCAGGCACAGAATCGCAGTAAGTGACAGGGATTGTATCTCAGTCAGTGACAGGGATTGAATCTCAGTAGTGACAGGGATTGAAATTCAGTCAGTGACAGGGTTTGAACCTCCATCAGTGACAGCGATTGAACCTCAGTCAGTGGCAGGGATTGAATTTCAGTTAGTCAAATGGGATTGAATCTCAGTCAGTGACAGGAATTGAACCTCAGACAGTGACAGGAATTGAATCTCAATCAGTGACAGGGATTGAACCTCCGTCAGTGACAGGGATTGAACCTCAGACAGTGACAGGAATTGTATCTCAATCAGTGACAGGGATTGAACCTCCGTCAGTGACAGGGATTGAATCTTAGTCAGTGACAGTGATTGAATCTCTGACAATGACAGAGATTGAATCTCAGTTTGTGACAGGGATTGAACCGTAGTCAGTGACCGGGATTGACCCTCAGTCAGTGACAGGGATTTAATCTCAGTTAGTGACAGGGATTGAACCTCAGACAGTGACAGGGATTGAATCTCAGTCAGTGGCAGTGAGTGAATCTGTCTGTGACAGGGATTGAACCTCAGTCAGAGATAGGGATTGAATCTCAGTCAGTGACAGGGATTTAATCTCAGTCAGTGACAGGGATTTAATCTCAGTCTGTGACAGGGATTGAACTACAGTCAGTGACAGGGATTGATTCTCAGTCAGTGAGAGGGATTGAGCCTCAGTCAGTGACAGGGATTGAATCTCAGTTAGTGACAGGGATTGTCTCACAGTCAGTGACAGGGATTGAACCTCCATTAGTGACAGGGATTGAACCTCAGTCAGTGGCAGGGATTGAACCTCCGTCAGTGACAGGGATTGAACCTCAGACAGTGACAAGAATTGTATCTCAATCAGTGACAGGGATTGAACCTCCGTCAGTGACAGGGATTGAACCTTAGTCAGTGACAGTGATTGAATCTCTGACAATGACAGGGATTGAATCTCAGTTTGTGACAGGGATTGAACCTTAGTCAGTGACCGGGATTGACCCTCAGTCAGTGACAGGGATTTAATCTCAGTTAGTGACAGGGATTGAACCTCAGACAGTGACAGGGATTGAATCTCATTCAATGACAGAAATTGAATCTCAGTCAGTGACAGGGATTGAATCTCAGTCTTTGACAGGGATTGAACTTCAGTCAGTGACAGGGATTGAGCCACAATTAGTGACAGGGATTTAATCTCAGTCTGTGACAGTGATTGTATCTCAGTCAATGACAGGGATTGTATCTCAGTCAGTGACAGGGAATGAGCATCAATCAGTAACAGGGATTGAGCCTCAGTCAGTGACAGGGATTGAGCCTCAGCAAGTAACAGGGATTGAACCTCAGTCAGAGACAGGGAGTGACCCTCAGTCAGTGACAGGGATTGAATCTCAGTTAGTGACAGTGATTGAATCTCAGTCAGTGACTGGGATTGACCCTCAGACAGTGACAGAAATTGAATCTCAGTTAGTGACAGGGATTGAACCTCCATCAGTGACAGGGATTGAACCTCAGACAGTGACAGGGATTGATCCTTACTCAGTGACAGTGATTGAATCTCAGACAGTGACCGGGATTGAATCTCAGTCTGTGACAGGGAATGAACCTCAGTCAGTGACAGGGATTGAATCTCAGTTAGTGATAGGGATTCAATCTCAGTCAGTAACTGGCATTGACCCTCAGACAGTGACAGGGATTGAACCTCAGTCAGTGACAGGGATTTAATCTCAGTTAGTGACAGGGATTGAACCTCAGACAGTGACAGTGAATGAATCTCATTCAATGACAGAAATTGAATCTCAGTCAGTGACAGGGATTGAACCTCAGTCTTTGACAGGGATTGAACTTCAGTCAGTGACAGGGATTGATTCTCAGCCTTTGACAGGGATTGAACTTCAGTCAGTGACAGGGATTGAGCCACAATTAGTGACAGGGATTTAATCTCAGTCAGTGACTGGGATTGACCCGCAGACAGTGACAGGGATTGAATCTCAGTCAGTGACAGGGATAGACCCTCAGACAGTGACAGGGAATCAATCTCAGTCAGTGACAGGGATTGAATCTCAGTTACTGACAGGGATTGTATCTCAGTCAGTGACAGGGATTGAATCTCAGTAGTGACAGGGATTGTATCACAGTCAGTGACAGGGATTGAACCTCCATCAGTGACAGGGATTGAACCTCAGTCAGTGGCAGGGATTGAATTTCAGTTAGTTAAATGGGATTGAATCTCAGTCAGTGACAGGAATTGAATCTTAGACAGTGACAGGAATTGAAGCTCAATCAGTGACAGGGATTGAACCTCCGTCAGTGACAGGGATTGAACCTCAGACAGTGACAGGAATTGTATCTCAATCAGTGACAGGGATTGAATCTCAGTTAGTGACAGGGATTGAACCTCAGTCATTGAGAGGGATTGAATCTCATTCAATGACAGAAATTGAATCTCAGTCAGTGACAGGGATTGAATCTCAGTCTGTGACAGGGATTGAACTTCAGTCAGTGACAGGGATTGATTCTCAGTCTGTGACAGGGATTGAATCTCAGTCAGTGAGAGGGATTGAAATTCAGTCAGTGACAGGGATTGAACCTCAGTCTGTGACAGGGATTCAATCTTACTCTGTGACAGGGATTGGATCTCAGTTAGTGACAGGGATTGAACCTCAGTCATTGAGAGGGATTGAATCTCATTAAATGACAGAAATTGAATCTCAGTCAGTGACAGGGATTGAATCTCAGTCTGTGACAGGGATTGAACTTCAGTCAGTGACAGGGATTGATTCTCAGTCTGTGACAGGGATTGAATCTCAGTCAGTGAGAGGGATTGAAATT
This sequence comes from Chiloscyllium plagiosum, assembly GCF_037043375.1. NCBI lineage: Eukaryota > Metazoa > Chordata > Chondrichthyes > Orectolobiformes > Hemiscylliidae > Chiloscyllium > Chiloscyllium plagiosum. The sequence continues at coordinate 50,558,346 of NW_028270182.1, read as the reverse complement.
CAGTCAGTGACAGGGATTGAACCTCAGTCTGTGACAGGGATTCAATCTTACTCTGTGACAGGGATTGAATCTCAGTTAGTGACAGGGTTTGAATCTCAGTCAGTGACAGGGATTGAATCTCAGTCAGTGAGTGGGATTGAACTTCAGTCATTGACAGGGATTAAGCATCAGTCAATGACAGCGATTGAACCTCAATGAGTGATAGTGATTGTATCTCAGTCAATGACAGGGATTGTATCTCAGTCAGTGACAGGGAATGAGCATCAATCAGTAACAGGGATTGAGCCTCAGTCAGTGACAGGGATTGAGCCTCAGCAAGTAACAGGGATTGAACCTCAGTCAGAGACAGGGATTGACCCTCAGTCAGTGACAGGGATTGAATCTCAGTTAGTGACAGGGATTGAATCTCAGTCAGTGACTGGGATTGACCCTCAGACAGTGACAGGGATTGAATCTCAGTTAGTGACAGGGATTGAACCTCCATCAGTGACAGGGATTGAACCTCAGACAGTGACAGGGATTGAACCTTACTCAGTGACAGTGATTGAATCTCAGACAGTGACCGGGATTGAATCTCAGTCTGTGACAGGGAATGAACCTCAGTCAGTGACAGGGATTGAATCTCAGTTAGTGATAGGGATTCAATCTCAGTCAGTAACTGGCATTGACCCTCAGACAGTGACAGGGATTGAACCTCAGTCAGTGACAGGGATTGAATCTCAGTTAGTGACAGGGATTCAATCTCAGTCTGTGACAGTATTGAGCCTCAATGAGTGACAGGGATTGAGCCTCAGGAAGTGACAGGGATTGAGCCTGAGTAAGTGACACGGATTGAACCTCCGTCAGTGACAGGGATTCAATCTCAGTCAGTGACTGGCATTGACCCTCAGACAATGACAGGGATTGATTCGCAGTCAGTGACAGGGATTTAGCCTCAGTAAGTGACAGGGATTGACTCTCAGACAGTGACAGGGATTGAATCTCAGTCAGTGACAGGGATTGAATCTCAGTCTGTGACAGGGATTGAACTTCAGTCAGTGACAGGGATTCAGCCTCAGTTAGTGACAGGGATTTAATCTCAGTCAGTGACTGGGATTGACCTGCAGACAGTGACAGGGATTGAATCTCAGTCAGTGACAGGGATTGAATCTCAGTCAGTGACAGGGATTGAATCTCAGTCTGTGACAGGAATTGAATCTCAGTCAGTGAGAGGGATTGAAATTCAGTCAGTGACAGGGTTTGAATCTCAGTCAGTGAGTGGGATTGAACATCAGTCAGTGTCAGGGATTAAGCATCAGTCAGTGACAGCGATTGAACCTCAATCAGTGACAGGGATTGAACCTCAGTCTGTGACAGGGATTCAATCTCAGTCTATGACTGTGATTGAATCGCAGTCAGTGACAGGGATTGAGCCACCATCAGTGACAGGGATTGAATCTCAGTCAATGACTGGGATTGAATCTCAATCAGTGACAGGGATTGACCCTCACACAGTGACAGGGATTAAATCTCAGTCAGCGGCAGTGATTGGATCTCAGTCTGTGACAGGGATTGAACCTCAGTCAGTGACAGGGATTGAATCTCAGTCAGTGACAGGGATTGAATCTCAGTCTGTGACAGGGATTGAACTACAGTCAGTGACAGGGATTGATTCTCAGTCAGTGACAGGGATGGAGCCTCAGTCAGTGACAGGGATTGAACCTCAGTCAATGACAGTGGTTGAATTTCAGTTAGTTAAATGGGATTCAATCTCAGTCAGTGACAGGGATTGAACCTCAGACAGTGACAGGAATTGAATCTCAATCAGTGACAGGGATTGAACCTCGGGCAGTGACAGGTATTGAACCTTAGTCAATGACAGTGACTGAATCTCAGACAGTGACAGGGATTCAATCTCAGTCTGTGACAGGGATTGAACCTCAGTCAGTGACAGGGATTGAATCTCTTTCAGTGACAGAAATTGAATCTCAGTCAGTGACAGGGATTGAATCTCAGTCTGTGACAGGGATTGAACTTCAGTCAGTGACAGGGATTGATTGTCATTCAGTGACAGGGATTGAGCCTCAGTTAGTGACAGGAATTTAATCTCAGTCAGTGACTGGGATTGACCGGCAGACAGTGACAGGGATTGAATCTCAGTTAGTGACAGAGATTGAATTTCAGTTAGTTTAATGGGATTGAATCTCAGTCAGTGACAGGGATTGACCCTCAGTCCGTAACAGTGATTGAATCTCATTCAGTGACAAGAAGTGAACCTCAGTCTGTGACTGGGATTGAATCTCAATCAGTTACAGGGATTGATTCTCAGTCTGTGACAGGGATTGAACTACAGTCAGTGACAGGGATTGATTCTCAGTCAGTGACAAGGATTGAGCCTCAGTCAATGACAGGGATTGAATCTCAGTTAGTGACAGGGATTTAATCTCTGTCAGTGACTGGAATTGACCCACAGACAGTGACAGGGATTGAATCTCATTCAGTGACAGGGATTGAATCTCAGTTAGTGACAGAGATTGAATTTCAGTTAGTTTAATGGGATTGAATCTCAGTCAGTGACAGGGATTGAATCTCAGTCAGTGACAGGGATTGACCCTCAGTCCGTAACAGTGATTGAATCTCATTCAGTGACAGGAAGTGAATCTTAGTCTGTGACTGGGATTGAATCTCAATCAGTTACAGGGATTGATTCTCAGTCTGTGACAAGGATTGAGCCTCAGTCAGTGACAGGGATTGAATCTCAGTTAGTGACAGGGATTTTATCTCTGTCAGTGACTGGAATTGACCCACAGACAGTGACAGGGATTGAATCTCAGTCAGTGACAGGGATTGAACTACAGTCAGTGACAGGGATTGATTCTCAGTCAGTGACAAGGATTGAGCCTCAGTCAGTGACAGGGATTGAATCTCAGTTAGTGATAGGGATTTAATCTCTGTTAGTGACTGGAATTGACACGCAGACAGTGACAGGTATTGAATCTCAGTAAGTGACAGGGATTGAATCTCAGTCAGTGACAGGTATTGAATCTCAGTCTGTGACAGGGATTGAACTACAGTCAGTGACAGGGATTGATTCTCAGTCAGTGACAGGGATGGAGCCTCAGTCAGTGACAGGGATTGAACCTCAGTCAATGACAGTGATTGAATTTCAGTTAGTTAAATGGGATTCAATCTCAGTCAGTGACAGCGATTGAACCTAAGACAGTGACAGGAATTGAAACTCCGTCAGTGACGGGGATTGAATCTCAGTCAGTGACAGGAATTGAGCCTGAGTAAGTGACAAGGATTAAAGCTCCGTCAGTGACAGGGATTCAATCTCAGTCACTGACTGGCATTGACCCTCAGACAATGACAGGGATTGAATCTCAGTCAGTGACAGGGATTGAGTCTCAATCAGTGACAGGGATTGAGCCTCTGTAAGTGACAGGGATTGACCCTCAGACAGTGACAGGGATTGAATCTCAGTCAGTGACAAGGATTGAATCTCAGTCTGTGACAGGGATTGAAATTCAGTCAGTGACAGGGATTGAGCCTCATTTAGTGATAGGGATTTAATCTCAGTTAGTGACAGGGATTGAACCTCAGTCATTGACAGGGATTGAATCTCATTCAATGACAGAAATTGAATCTCAGTCAGTGACAGGGATTGAATCTCAGTCAGTGACAGGGATTGAACTTCAGTCAGTGACAGGGATTGAGCCTCAGTTAGTGACAGGGATTTAATCTCCGTCAGTGACTGGGATTGACCCGCAGACAGTGACAGGGATTGAAACTCAGTCAGTGACAGGGATTGAGCCTCAATCAGTGACAGGGATAGAGACAAAACCAGTGACAGGGATTGAATCACAATCAGTGACAGGAATTGAGCCTCAGTCAGTGACCGGGATTGAATCTCAGTCTGTGACAGGGATTGAACCTCAGTCATTGACAGGGATTGAATCTCATTCAATGACAGAAATTGAATCTCAGTCAGTGACAGGGATTGAATCTCAGTCTGTGACAGGGATTGAACTTCAGTCAGTGACAGGGATTGATTCTCAGTCAGTGACAGGGATTGAGCCTCAGTTCGTGACAGGGATTTTATCTCAGTCAGTAACTGGGATTGACCCGCAGACAGTGACAGAGATTGAACCTCAGTCAGTGACAGGGATTGAGACACAACCAGTGACAGGGATTGAATCTCAGTCAGTGACAGGGATTGAATCTCAGTCTGTGACAGGGATTGAACTACATTCAGTGATAGGGATTGAACCTTAGTCAGTGACAGTGAATGAATCTCAGACAGTGACAGGGATTGAATCTCAGTCTGTGAGAGGGATTGAACCTCAGTCAGTGACAGGGATTGAACCTTAGTCAGTGACCGGGATTGACCCTCAGTCAGTGACAGGGAATTGATCTCAGTTCGTGACAGGGATTTAATCTCTGTCAGGGACTGGAATTGACCCGCAGACAGTGACAGGGATTGAATCTCAGTCAGTGACAGGGATTGAATCTCAGTCAGTGACAGGGATTGAACCTCCATCAGTGACAGGGATTGAACCTCAGTCAGTGACTGGGATTGAATTTCAGTTCGTTAAATGGGATTGAATCTCAGTCAGTGACAGGGATTAAACCTCAGACAGTGACAGGAATTGAACCTCCGTCTGTGACAGGGATTGAACCTTAGTCAGTGACAGGGATTGAAACTTCGTCAGTGACAGCGATTGAATCTCAGACAGTGACAGGGATTGAATCTCAGTCTTTGACAGGGATTGAAACTCAGTCAGTGACAGGGATTGAACCTTAGTCAGTGACCGGGATTGACCCTCAGTCAGTGACTGGAATTGAGCCTCAGTAAGTGACAGGGATTGACCCTCAGACAGGGACAGGGATTGAATATCAGTCAGTGACAGGGATTGAATCTCAGTCTGTGACAGGGATTGAACTTCAGTCAGTGACAGTGATTGAGACTCATTTTGTGACAGGGATTTAATCTCAGTCAGTGACTGGGATTGACCTGCAGACAGTGACAGGGATTGAATCTCAGTCAGTGACAGGGATTGAATCTCAGTCAGTGAGAGGGATTGAAATTCAGTCAGTGATAGGGCTTGAATCTCAGTCAGTGATTGGGATTGAACATGAGTCAGTGAAAGCGATGCAACCTAAATCAGTGACAGGGATTGAACCGCAGTCTGTGACAGGGATTCAATCTCAGTCTATGACTGTGATTGAATCGCAGTCAGTGACAGGGATTGACGCTCATTCAGTGACTGGGATTGAATCTCAATCAGTGACAGGGGAAGACCCTCTCACATTGACAGAGATTGAATCTCAGTCAGTGGCAGTGATTGAATCTCAGTCTGTGACAGGGATTGAACCTCAGTCAGTGACAGGGATTGAATCTGAGTCAGTGACAGGGATTGAATCTCAGTCTGTGACAGGGTTTGAACTACAGTCAGTGACAGGGATTGATTCTCAGTCAGTGACAGGGATTGAGCCTCAGTCTGTGACAGGGCTTGAATCTCAGTTAGTGACAGGGATTTTATCTCAGTCAGTGACTGGAATTGACCCGCAGATAATGTCAGGGATTGAATCTGAGTCAGTGACAGGGATTGAACCTCAGTAAGTGACAGGGATTGAATTTCAGTTAGTTAAATTGGATTGAATCTCAGTCAGTAACAGGGATTGAACCTCAGACAGTGACAGGAACTGAATCTCAATCAGTGACAGGGATTGAACCTCTGTCAGTGACAGGGATTGAACCTTAGTCAGTGACAGTGATTGAATCTCAGACAGTGACAGGGATTGAATCTCAGTCTGTGACAGGGATTGAAACTCAGTCAGTGACAGGGATTGAACCTTAGTCAGTGACCGGGATTGAACCTCAGTCAGTGACAGGGATTGAATCTCAGTTAGTGACAGGGATTGAACCTCAGTCATTGATAGGGATTGAATCTCATTCAATGACAGAAATTGAATCTCAGTCAGTGACAGGGATTGAACTTCAGTCAGAGACAGGGATTGATTCTCAGTCAGTGACAGGGATTGAAACACCATCAGTGACAGGGATTGAACCTCAGTCAGTGACAGGGATTGACCCTCAGTCAGTGACAGGGATTTAATCTCAGTTAGTGACAGGGATTGAATCTCAGTCATTGACAGGGATTGAATCTCATTCAGTGACAGAAATTGAATCTCAGTCAGTGACAGGGATTGAACTTCGGTTAGTGACAGGGAGTTAATCTCAATCAGTGACAGGGATTGAGCCTCAGTTAGTGACAGGGAGTTAATCTCAATCAGTGACAGGGATTGACCCGCAGACAGTGACAGAGATTGAATCTCAGTCAGTGACGGGGATTGAATCTCAGTCAGTGACAGGGATTGTATCTCAGTCAGTGACAGGGATTGAATCTCAGTCAGTGACAGGGATTGTATCTCAGTCAGTGACAGGGATTGAACCTCCATCAGTGACAGGGATTGAACCTCAGTCAGTGACAGGGATTGAATTTCAGTTAGTTAAATGGGATTCAATCTCAGTCAGTGACAGGGATTGAACCTCAGACAGTGACAGGAATTGAATCTCAATCAGTGACAGGGATTGAACCTCGGTCAGTGACAGGGATTGAACCTCAGACAGTGACAGGAATTGTATCTCAATCAGTGACAGGGATTGAACCTCTGTCAGTGACAGGGTTTGAACCTTAGTCAATGACAGGCATTGAATCTCAGACAGTGACAGGGATTGAATTTCAGTGTGTGACAGCGATTGAACCTCAGTCAGTGACAGGGATTGAAGCTCAGACAGTGATTGAAATGGAATCTCAGTCATTGACAGGCACAGAATCGCAGTAAGTGACAGGGATTGAATCTCAGTCAGTGAGAGGGATTGAAATTCAGTCAGTGACAGGGATTGAATCTCAGTCAGTGATTGGGATTGAACATGAGTCAGTGAAAGCGATGGAACCTAAATCAGTGACAGGGATTGAACCTCAGTCTGTGACAGGGATTCAATCTCAGTCAGTGACTGTGATTGAATCGCAGTCAGTGACAGGGATTGAGCCTCAATCAGTGACAGGGATTGACGCTCATTCAGTGACTGGGATTGAATCTCAATCAGTGACAGGGGAAGACCCTCTCACATTGACAGAGATTGAATCTCAGTCAGTGGCAGTATTTGAATCTCAGTCTGTGACAGGGATTGAACCTCAGTCAGTGACAAGGATTGAATCTGAGTCAGTGACAGGGATTGATTCTCAGTCTGTGACAGGGATTGAACTACAGTCAGTGACAGGGATTGATTCTCAGTCAGTGACAGGGATTTAGCCTCAGTCAGTGACAGGGATTTAATCTCAGTTAGTGACAGGCATTTAATCTCAGTCAGTGACTGGAATT